>NC_133649.1:24785518-25085518 GCF_009905375.1 Apium graveolens | reverse complement strand
TCCCAGCGTCCATTTTCTCAGACCGAGACCCCAGGTTCAACTCCAGATTTTGGAGGAGCTTTCAGGAATGTGCGGGAACCAAGTTAAATATGAGTACCGTGTACCATCCCCAAACGGATGGGCAGAGTGAAAGGACCATCCAGACACTAGAGGATATGTTGAGAGTCTGTGCAATAGACTTAAAAGGGAGTTGGGATGATCACTTGCCGTTGATCGAGTTTTCTTATAACAATAGCTTTCATGCTAGCATCGGATTGTCGCCTTCTGAGGCCCTGTACGGAAGAAGGTGTCGATCTCCCTTATACTGGGATGAAGTGGGGGAGCGGAAGATGCTCGGACCCGAAGTGGTCCAAAGGACCAAAGATATAGTGGATCTTATCAGAGGGCGACTTGTAGCAGCCCAAGACAGACAGAAGAAATATGCAGACCTAGCCCGAAAGGACAAGGAATATGAAGTAGGGGACTTAGTACTGCTGAAAGTATCCCCTTGGAAGGGATTAATGAGGTTCGGAAAGAAAGGAAAACTAAGCCCAAGATACATTGGACCTTTTGAGATATTAAGACGGATTGGAAAGTTAGCTTACGAGCTAGCCTTACCCCCTAACTTTCAACAAGTTCATAATGTGTTCCATGTGTCAATGCTAAGGAAGTATCATCGGGATGCCAGACACATAGTGGAGTACGAGCAGGTGGATATGCAGCCAGATCTAACTTACGTGGAGAAGCCAGTAAGGATTATAGATAAGAAGGAGCAGGTGCTTCGGAACAAAGTGATCAAGCTACTCAGAGTGCTATGGCAGAATCATAATGTGGAAGAATCAACTTGGGAACTAGAGAGCGCAATGCAAGAAAAGTACCCCCATTTATTTTCTATTTGATTCCGGGATGGAATCCTTTTAAGGAGGGGAGACTGTAATAACCCCCAAAATTTTGAACTTTTTGTAACCCTTGTGAATAGTGTTTTAGCTGAATGAGAAAACTTTTCATGCCACACTATGTAGGGGTTCTGTTATGGATATTCTGAGATTTTATTAGTACTCTATATGGTATATGAGTGTATGTAAAGATCGTCAGAATCCAATTTCGAACACTTTGGTTTTTCTCGGAAATACACTAGATACGGAGATAATTGAGTATAAGGTAACAGGATAAAAAAGATTTAAATTAAAGGATTATAATAGAGGATCATAAAAAGGAATATAATGTATTGAGAAAGGTTAAGGGAACCTAAGTAATAAGATCCCGGGTATGATCCTTCAAACGATAAACGAAAACAAAAGTTAAGCGAACCGTATAACAGATCAGCGGTCATTAGGCAAACAATTAGGAAGTTAATCAAAGGGATTAGAGAGAGTGATGTCACCCAACCAATGAGAAGAGGACAAGGAGGGAAAGATGACATCACAAAATGACATAGGCATGACATGGGAAGGAAGGAGATGTGGTGGATTATTAACCACACAAAATCAAGGTTAAATTGGTAATTAACTAAAACAAACACAAAACCAATCAACCAAGCCAAGCAAATCATTTTCATCAAAACACAAAAATCATTTCTCTCATTCAAGCAAAGCTTGCTCTCGACTTTTACTATTGCAAAGGGAGGAGAAATTCAAAACTCAAGATCCAAGCTTCCTAAATTGGTGAGTTAATTCCCTAATCATCCTTATGCATAGTTAGGGCTATATCATGAGTTTAAGCCATCAATTCTTTCTCAATCTTCTTCATTAAATCAATGAAGAAGACAATGAATAGTGTTTTCAAGATTTTTGACTTGAATTTTTCTTGTTTTCCTTTAAGATCCAAGCATCCCTAAGACTTCTCAAAGCTTCTTAAGGCTTCCTAGCACCTCCCACCACTTCAAGGAAGGTATATCATCTCCAAACCCTAGATTCCTATGTTTAATAAGATGATTTTGATTATTATGGTGATATTGTAGCTTAATGTTTGTGGTTTAGAGTTTGGGTTGAAGTGGTATTGAAATGGAATGGTAAATCTTGTTGTTTTGATTAAAAGAACTTAAGTATAGTTAAAGTTAAGCTTAGGCATAAGTATAAATGTTGGAATTGAATTGATTGGGGCTGTTATGATGAGATAAGGATGGATGTTGGTTGTGTGTTTGATTTGATGTTGAATTGTGGTTGGTTTTGAATAGTTTAAAATTGGGAAATCGCGTAAACATAGCCCTCGTAACGTCCGATTTTCTTTAGACTGTTTTTGTGCATAACATTAGGACCCGAGAACTCCCTGCTAGATTATGACCATTGCCATGTCTAGATAGCTCGTGTTACAAGCTTCGTTTTGATATGTAGTTCGTTCGATTCCGATGCACGGTTTAGGAGAAATGACCGTTTCAAGTAACGGCGTTTCGCGAACGAAACTTTTCCCCTCGCCTTATTTTAAAACATAGGTTAAAGACCAAAAAGGGTTAATTAATGTATGAAACATTTATGGTAAGTGTGTTAGGCAGTTGGTAAGACACTCGCGAAGGAATCGCCTTAAAAATCGTAAAGGTTAATTTATTAAAAATGGTGGAGCCGAGGGTACCCGAGTGACTTAAGAGAATCAATAAGCGCAAAACAAGCGTTAGAGTCTAAGTTAGTTAGAGTATAGATTTACAAGTGACTTTGGTTTAAATCCAACTTACTTGTTGTTTATAGGTTACCAGACTCGTCCCGAGCCTTTTATCACCCCAAGTCGCTCAGGCAAGTTTTCTACCCGTTATAACTGTTGTTGTGATGTATTTGTGTATATGCATGATCTTGCGTTAAATGCATATTTGTTATAGCAAATTCTTGCGATATATTGTAGCATGTTATATGGTACATATGCATGCTTATTTCGTATTCTTGCCATATATATCTGTTGGTTCAGTTGATAATACCTATGCTAGAGGATAGCGGTAACTTGCATATACCCTTAGTATAGGGACCCAAAAGGTGAAAATATTTTCTAAAACCGGGAGTCGAGGATCTCGAGTAGATTTTGTATATATGTATATATATACATATATATATTTATATATATATATATGGTTATAGTTTTCAAAACTATTAATCGAATAAGTTTTATTCGATAACTTTATTTTAAATAATGAATATTAGTTGAATATTCATTCGAGGACTTATGACTCTGTTTATTTTAATTAATGAATATTATTAGTTGAATATTCATTCGAGGACTTATGACTCCATTTATTTTATGAATATTATTTTGAATATTCATTCATGGACTTATGACTCCGCTTATTTATTAAATAATATTCTTTATTTTATTAAAGAATAATGTTTCGATAATCAAACTTATTTTCGATTATTCAAATAAAGATCATACTTTCGTATAAGTATATCTTTGGTTATTAATATTCATTCCAAGTATGAGTTTTAAAACTTCTACTTCAATTATTTTTATAAAGATTATTCTTTATGGGAATATTATTTAAATAATAATATTAAGATATTTTCTAAATATATTGGGACTGATTTATTTTATTAAATCAGCATTACTCCAAACATTCTTAAAAATGTTTTCGAGTCTTCAAAATGATTTTCTAAAAGTTAGAGCGGATCCCAAAACTCATTTTTATATTTAAGATCTTCCTTTCAAAGGGGATTTAAATATTCGCTCAAAACCTGAGGGATCCGGCTCTGTGGTGTATTTTATATTCACAACAAGGTTGCAGTTTTGGTAAATTCTTTTCCTTTCCAAATTTATTGGATATTGCAATTCTGTTCATACTTTACATGACAGAGGTTTTCAGGAAATGTATAAAGAAGATGTATATGTGGGTATATATATATATATCAGAACTTAATGAAGTATATCATAACTTCATTTCCTTTAATAATATTTCAAAGATTTAATCTATTCAAATCTTGTCTGGTAGTCTCATCTATGTGATGAACTGTTGAAAGCTCATTATACTTTGAACAGTGGTAGTTCAAGTAGCTTTATAAATGATATAAGTGTAGTGAAGTATTTGGTAACTTCATCCCTTGTTTTTACTTATATCTAGTAAGTAATTATCTTACATATGATAAAAGATTCTAGTAAGTATCCATTTAGATACTTATATTATTGTTATCACTATATATTATCTTGCGAGCTGTAAGGCTCACTCTTGCTTTATTTCTTCATCACACAACAACAGTTAGGAAAGATGGCCAGACTCCAGCAGACCCAGCGCAAGCGCGTGGGAAGCGTCCCGCGTCTTACCGATGATGTTGTAGCTGCTATAACTGCAGAGGTAGATCTATTGTAGATCAGACCATCTACTTTTGAGAATCAATTATGTATAATTATAACTTGTGGCAGATAATGGCAATTAACTGTAAATTTATCAAGTAATCATTTTGGGTTGTAATAACTTTTAAATTGTGGATTCAAAGACTTGTACTTATTTCAATTTCATCTCTGAGACTATAACGGGTTGTGGTGTGTGTTAGTGTGGGGTCACAGCATAAGGTTATTTATTATTAATTAAGTGAAGTGATATTGTGGAAAGAAAGACCGTGACGACCCGGATCCCTGACCCCGGATCTGGGGGTGTTACAAATTTTCTGGCTTTTATTTATCCGCACGTCTGTTCTTTAATTTACAAAATACGGGTCTGATTTGCGGTTCCAAAAATAATTTGGAAATTCTGGAAACTTTATTTTGATAACCTCTAATTATTCCGAGATTTTAAAAATTATTTCCGAGAATTTTTGAGTGATTTTACCCGTTAAAATGCTCGTTAAATTTTGAAGTTCGGTGTACGAAATCAGAATTATCGAAATAAAAAGGAAAAAGGAGGGGGGGCGGGTTTTAATTGGGTTTAACCCGTTTTCTCCCTTTTTCTTCTCCCTCATCGATTGTCTCTCTCTGCTGCTCAATCCCTCTCTCTCTTGTCTCTCCCGATCAATCTCTCAACCCTTCTCTCTCTCGGTCGATATCCCCTTTGTTTTCCCTCGATTTTCTCCCTCTCTCATCCCTTGTTGTTCTCTCCTGTTTCCGTCATGTTTTCCCGGTCGCCGCCTTGTCCCTCCGGTTTATTTTCCGGTGGAACCGCCGCCCTATTCCCCTTTCTTTTCATGTTGTTTACTCGTGTATTTCTCTGTGTTCGTGTGTGTGTTTCTCTGTCTGTGTGTGTGTGCACGTACTGTGCGTGTTTGTGTGTATGTGTTATTGTGGTCCGTGTGTGTGTCTTCTGGTATAGCTCCCCTATTATGTTGCTGCCTGCATTCCTGGTTGTCAGTTCTGGTTCGGCCGCGGCGCGTGTGGGTGTTGTGGCTGTGTTTGTGGGTTCTGTTTCAACTGTGTTGCTTTGCCGTGTATTTGCTTAATTCGAATTAATTCGAATTGAATTTGTGGGCCTCGAATGAAGACAATGTGACACAATGCTGCTTTTGAGATACCCAAGTAATCAGGTTTTCATCAAGATAGAAAACCATTCCCCCCATGCTTTTTCGGTCATCGATACTCCCGGCTAAATCACTATCCAAAAACCTGGATAAAATATAGTTCCCACGACCCTTGGTATAAATGAATTCGTAATGCGTTGTTCCTTTAATATATCTACAGATTCTTTTTACTGTTGCCATATGTAATTCAGTTGGCCTCTCCATGTATCTGCTCACTATACCTACAGAGTAAGCTATATCAGGACTCATGTGTACTAAATAACGGAGATCTCCAACGATGCTTTTGAAGTGCGTAGGATTAACTACCTTTCCCATCTGGTCTGCATAAATATTTAGTTTGTACTCCATTGGATACTTAACTGCTCTACAGTCTGCCATGCCAGCTCGTTCCAAGACCTTCTTGGAATACTTGGCTTGACAAATTTCAATAAATCCATTTTTTTGCACAACTTCCGGGCCTATATAAAATGACATTTTACCCAAATCAGACATGTCAAATTCACGATTCATCTCCCCCTTGAATTTGACAATGTCTGAAATATTTGTGCCTGTAATAATGAGATCATCCACATACACGCCAACAATAAGAGATTATGTCCCTTCCTTCTTAATATACACAGCATGTTCGAACAGACATTTGACAAAACCTAGCTGCAATAAATATTGATTTAAGCGAGAGTACTAGGCCCGTGGGGCTTGTCGCAAACCGTACAGGGCCTTTAATAACTTATAAACTTTTCCTCCGTGTCCCTTTTTTGCATAGCCTTTAGGCTGTGAAACGTATACCTCTTCCAGGAGGATACCATTCAGGAAAGCAGATTTGACGTCAAGATGATGAACTTCCCAATCTTGTTTAGCTGCTAATTCCAGGAGAAGTCTCACCATTTCTAACCTCGTTACAGGGGCAAACACTTCCTCATAGTCGATCCCTTGACGTTGAACATAACCATTAGCAACCAAATGGGCCTTATGTTTAGTCACTGTACCATGTTGATCCTTTTTTAATTTGAAAACTCGCTTGAGATCTATTGCCTTGTGTCCTTTAGGCAGATTAGTTAGTTCCCAGGTGTTGTTTCTTTCAATTGAAGCAATTTTTATATCCATAGCTTCCTTCCACACAGAGTTTACCACAGCTTGTTCAAAACATACGGGCTTGTCAATACACATCAACATAAGTTATTCTTCTTCCAGCTCAATCTCGATGGTATCATTGTAGATGTATGCCAGACTTCGAAACCTGCGAGGTAACTCACTGTACGGGTTATCTTGACTGTCGGAAATATCCTCGAGTGTCGGTGATATATTTTGCAGAGATGACTGAGGTGTGATAGGAGATTCAGCAGTGTCTTCAAAATTATAATTACGCTTTCATCTGTTTGGACTGGTGTCTCTTCATCAACTATCTCCAGAAATGACTACCTGGTATTTATGTCACCTTTTTCTCCCAGTCCCATGCTTCTCCTTCATTAAAAACTACATCTCGGCTTACATATATTTTCTTTGACAGAGGATCATATAGTCTATAAGCTTTAGTCCCCGGTTCTCTGCCAAAATGTACCACAAGTCTGCTGCGATCATCCAACTTTGTCGTGTGAGCTGCTGGTTGCTTCATGTAAGCTGTACACCCGAAGAGTTTTACTAATTCAACACTAGGCTTTCTTCCAAACCAAGATTTATGTGGTGGTAGCAATGAGAGGGATCTTGTAGGCAGCTTATTCAGTAAATAAACTGCGTGTCGAACAGCTTCACCCCAATACATATTTGGCACTTTTCTTTCCTTCAACAAACTCCGAACCATAGCAACAACTATTCTGTTTCAGCGCTCTACAACACCGTTTTATTGAGGTGTGTAGGGTGCTGTATAGTGTCTTAAAATTCCGCATTCTTCACAAAATGTCTTAAATTCCTTTGAGCAAAACTCACCTCCCCGGTCGGATCTGAAAACCTGTATTCCTCTTTCTGCACCATTCTGAACCAACGTTTTAAATCTTTTAAAATAATCTAGAGCTTCATCTTTTCTTTTTAGCATGTATACCCACATCATGCGAGTGTGATCATCAACTAAGAGGATAAAATATTTATTTCCAGCTGGTGTGGATGGGGATATTGGTCCGCACAGGTCTACATGAATTAATTCTAAAACATGTTTAGCAACAAAATTTGCTTGATTTGGAAATGACTTACGTGATTGTTTTGCCATGAGACACCCACTGCAATTTTCTTTGGGTTGGTTGACAGGTGGTAGTTCGTGTGCCATCTTATTTCTTGACATGAGTTGTAGAGCCTTAAAATTTATGTGTCCGAGCTGCTTGTGCCAGACCCACGCCTCATCCTCTTTCCTTGTTAACAGCAGACATATATGTTCAGCCTCCTCAATCTGAATCTTGTAGAGTCGGTTTCTTGATCTTCTTACTCGCATCAACAGTTTCCCACAACTATCAAACACCCACAGGCTATAACCACTTATCTCGACCATGTTTCTTTCCTCGGTTAGTTGACCCAGACTAATAATATTGCTCCTTAAAGTTGGTATATAGTACACTCCATTGAGTTCTCTGTTTTCTCCATTCTTACAAGCAAAACGTATGGTTCCTTTCCCCTCAATTTTAACTAATGACCCATCTCCAAGTCTTACTTCTCCCTTCTCTTTTCTATCCAATTATTTGAATTTCTCTCGATGTCCGGTCATGTGATTGCTAGCTCCATTGTCGAGATGCCATGTATTCTACTCCTCCAATTTCTCATTCATTGATTTCCCATTTTCAGTCAGCATAATCACATCATCTGCAGTGTTCTCACACATCACCATCAATAACACAGGTTCACTGTCGTTCAACCTGATCAGGTTCACCTCCCCTCTTGCTGTCTTGCCTTTCTCGGCTTTCTGCACTCAATCGTGAAGTGCCCGTAGGAGCTACAGTTGAAGCACTTCACGTTGCTTCGATCATGAACAATGCGATTGTCCCTCACACGGTAGTCACTCCCACCTGCAGAGTTATTCTTACCACTTTTTATTAACCACCCCTCTCTTGTCATAAGGAGGTTGCTCTCATGATTCTCAGCCTTCTGCCACTTTTGTTCCGTCAGCATAAGTTGGTGGTGTCCCTCGCTGCTTTCCTCTTGCCCCTGCAATCGTTCCTCATGCGCCTTTAATGCCCCTGTAACCTCTTCCACCGTCATAGTCTCCAAGTCCCCAAATTGCTCAAGTGTTGACGCAATTTGAAAAAACCTGGTTGGCACGGCTTTCAGCAGCTTTTTCACTACATAATTTTCTACAATCACCTCTCCCAGTGATCTTATCTTTGTGACCAAACCAGCGAGTCTCATACAGAAATCTTCTATGTGCTCTGAGTCCTTCATCTTCAACGACTCAAACTCCGATTTCAGAGTTTGAGCTTTAGCTTTTTTAACCTTCTCTGTGCCTTGGCATAGAGTTTTTATCGCCATCCACGCTTCCTTTGATGTTTCCTTCTCAGCCATCTCCAGCAATATTTCGTCTGGTATTCCTTGGTAGAAATAATTATTTGAAATGAGTATAGGTATATGAGTTATAGAATAGTTACACTTTATTCCACGATAAAAACATGGTCCATTTATGCCCATCAGCATGTTCATCAAGATTTTCAAGTTTTTTTATCAAAAGTAGTGATTCAAAAAATTATGTTTGTTTTGGAGGGCTTGAGTTAAAATACAAAAATAATATGAATGTTTTAGCTTTACAACTAAACTATGTATTAAGAAAGGAATCCACAAAATCATAAAGGGTCCAGGCCCAAAACCGGTGTCATGAGAATTAGGTGTGTTAATGGCAATTGGCCATGACCGCCACGACAGGTCCTCAAGGAATGAGAGGGAGGGCTAACGATTGGGCTCTAAATTTCTTTGACCCAAATGGTTTTTAAAAATTTACCAAGGATATATATATATATATATATATATATATATATATATATATATATATATATATATATATATATATATGCACGTGTGTGTCTATGTTTTTATGCTTTTTTAAATTATAAAAATTTAATTTGATGGAAGGAGATAAAATATTTTTTTAGAGTTGATTGGTACGAATATTATTTTATTGAATAATATATTTGAACATGTACAATGATTTTAAAGCATTTTCGGGATTTATGTTTGATTCAAAATCATTGAAATAATTGGAGTATGAGGAACTAAAAGAACATAGCTAGAGTTAAGAAGTGTCATCACAATTATTTTGATTCATAAGACTTTAATTTCATGCTCTTGAAGAAGGAATGTCAACACTACAAATTTATATACCAAATGAGTTCAAGTTTGCATTCGATATTCTTCAGCTTTTTCACTCTATAGACTCTTTTTCAAATAGCTCACTAACTGTAGCATCCCGCATGCATAATAATAAGAGTATTTGGGATACAAGTCAATATTTAATATATACCAAATTGTTAGACTTTTCAGACTAACCTTTGGTGGGTTGTTGGGTCTGGTACACATTCAGTTATGGGCTTGGATGTTATACCAACAGACTTTATGACAGCAACCCCACTTTATTATGACCTCTAATATTTTTTACCTAATTACGTGTAATGCATCCACGTCCTCATGCGTTCTAAGACCATTTGAATCAATGAGATAGGTCCCGCTGTAAGAATTAATAAGCTAGAAGAGGGTTGGATAGCTTATTACCTTTTTAAAATTTAGAGCTTGGCTTTCTCCAAATTTCCTTTCTCGTGTGTACGTTTAACTTCTTATACTTGAGTAACTAATTAAATGCAGAATGTAAAGTTACGAAACACAAGATAGTAGACACATTCGATAAAATGATGGTTGGCGGTGGCTAACTGAGTAATTGAAGTCCACTTACCCCTAGTCCAGTCCCCGAGCTCCTCCCTTGACTCAAGATTTTCTCTACTATAAATTTATAGTTGGCGGAGAAGCCTTTATAACTAACCACAATCTATTTATCTTAGAGCGTTACACACACGTAGCCTCCTCAAAATAAAATAATTATACTTTATTACAAAATTATTTGAGAATGAAACAACATAGTCACCTCCTCAAGCACTTACAGTCCCTTTTGTTAGCTAAATGCTTCTACTTCTTTGTTGGACTTGGATCTTAGGTCTTAAATCTTGGGTCTTTCCTTTTTCTAATGAAACAAGGACGACTAACTCCTTGTTGGTACGCCTAAGACTTGTGTCTTAGAACAAGACTCACCTCACTTCAGTATGTGAGGGCTCTGACAAGGATGATGATGTTGGTGGAGATTAGTTACGTTCGCATTAGTGAAATAAATGCTTAAAAACCTTTTGCACTAAACTTTAGAATAATATGTTTATTTTTTGTTAAGTTTGGAAGTTGTGGTTGTGTTGCTTTTGATTCTGGTCATTTTTTTTGATATAAATATTTTATTTAATATATTTGTACTGCTCGTAGTAATGCATAGAATATAGAATTGAAACAAAATATCCAGAATTTCTATCAATATACCCATTTCCTACGATGCTTACCTTTCAAAAACCCAGAGTTCCCAGCATCTTCTAGTCAATTCTTACCACATTCATAACCGACGGTACGAAATGTGTGGTAGGAAATGATTTCCAGCATGATCAAAAACCCGTCATACCATGTTATGTGGATGGTTCCCACCGTTCACAGGGCATCTAACTTCGATGCCTCCCACTCCACGTTGGACTCCATGTTGGATTGTAGCTCCGTACCATGCCGCTGTACAAATCAACATGTGACTCCCACATTGAATGTGGTCATCTTCATTTTCCACCAATGACATTTCCCCCTTAGGCATTTCCTCCCATTCTCGGCCATTTCCATCTGATTTGTTGGTAGTAAATTACCGTCTTTTTGTAATGATATGAGGGTGCTACCCTCGCTTCCACTTTACAAGAACGAATTTACAAGATCTAGCTCAATATTTTGGCACGGATGCCACCAACCAAATTTTAAATCGAATAAATTATCTCAAATAAAGAAGTTAGAATAAGAACACCCATCAAAAGTATGTGGTGAAATTGCAAGCCTATTAGAAGGCCAACCCACTAAAGGCACGAGTACCGTTGCCCCTCTAACAATATTTAATTGTTGAAGAAGGGGTTGATGCCTCCACTTGATCCCTCCACCTCATGTATAATGTAGTCCAATGGCAACTATTGAGTCAGAAGTCTTCTTTTTTGCTCATACATTTCTTTTAAGTACTATAGATTTTATTAAATTTCAATCCCAAGAGATGAATCACTTACTTTTGTCTCATCCTCTTGCTAATGTGTATACCATACAAGTACAAAAGTATGTAACTAATAAAAAAGAGCCTAACCTACTACTTTTATACCAACTTATGTGAAAGCTAATTCTCAAGATCATGAACTTTATTTGGTGCATTATTTAATGCATGATATTAATCCAACACAAAATTATTACAAAGAAAGATATGTTGGAAATAATAATTCAAAATTATTTGAATTGTTTTTTGGATTAATTTTGATGAGGTTTTTAGAAATAGTGTTTGAATAATTATTAGATAATGTATTATTTGAAATTCTAGATTAGATGTTAGTGAGATAGGGTTAGCTATTTGTTAGGTGTTTTTGTTAAATGTGTAGCCTATATAAAGAAGATTTACCTAGTATTTTATTGTTTGGCATCTGATAATAAAATTTAGTTTTGTTTTTAGTTTACTCTTTTAGAATACTTTTATTAGTTATCATTTATTTATAAAAATTTAACATTGTATCCGAGCTATGTTCGATTGAGTAACTGGGCGTCAAAAATTATTGCGAATAAATGAAGAATTGGAAGACAACAGATGATGGTACATGATGGTAGTGCTGCTAGAGATTCATAAAGAATGTGTCTCAAGGCGTAAAAAAATACATTTTTGTTTTGAGTTATTGGTGATTATGTGCACCATGATGAAAAGTGGAGAGAAGGGCTCCAATGGTGATGAGAAGTACATCACTGGTCAATAGAAGAGAAGTGCTCCTTGAAGAAAAGTGGAGAGAAGGGCTCCAATGGTAATGGGAAGTACATCACTGGTCAATAGGAGAAAAGTGCTCCTTGAAGAAAAGTGGAGAGAAAGGGTCCAATGGTGATGGGAAGTACATCACTGGTCAATAGGAGACAAGTGCTCCTTGTAGAAAAGTAGGAAACTAAGTGCTCCTTGAAAAAATTAGGAAGACAAGTGCTCCCGAAAGAAATTGCAAAGAAAGTGCGAAGAAAGTAATCAACAACAATGGTGGTGGTGATAACAAGTACATCACTGCGAAGAAAAATTTTGAATTAAGAGGGAGTGTTGGAAATAATAATTCAAAATTATTTGAATTATTTTTTGGATTAATTTTGATGAGGTTTTTAGAAATAGTGTTTGAATAATTATTAGATAATGTATTATTTGAAATTCTAGATTAGATGTTAGTGGGATATGGTTAGCTATTTGTTAGGTGTTTTTGTTAAATGTGTAGCATATATAAATGTGTAGCATATATATATAAAGAAGGCTTACATAGTATTTTATTGTTTGACATCTCATAATAAAATTTAGTTTTGTTTTTAGTTTACTCTTTTAGTATACTTTTATTAGTTATCATTTATTTATATAAAATCTAACAACATATGTACTAAGTAGAAAAGACCGGCAAAAATAAAAATCTAACAAGACTGTGTTTTATCTATAGTAGAACACACCGGCAAAAACATAAATATGGTCAATATTATTAGTTACATGCATGCGTATAACCAGCCTTTTAAAATACACCAGAAGTACTAAGTAGAAAAAGTTTGGATCTTTTAATCAGCACACACAGTACTAATCAACATAGATCCCAGAGCAGTCTCATTAGAAGACATCATCATTCTGCTGTTACCAATAAGAAGATCACTTCCTTCTTCAGATGGTGTCTTTGCAGAAGAGCTTTCCTGTTCACGTAGAACTTGTAGGAGTTGGAGGTGACGTCTTCGGGTGCTCGTCAGACAGTATTGTGGGAGCACTGATCTCTTCTTTCTAGGAAGTTTGAAGCTGAAAGGCAATGGCAACTGCAAACCTTTATCATTAAGCTTGAGCTGCAGTTGGTAAACTTAGTAAGATTTAAGAAAACTTGTTATTATTATATATACTTCTGAAAAAGAGACAACTAGATTGAGCTAAGGCACCTAAACCAGAAAAAAGAAATTACCTTTGGTAAAACACTCAACACACATTTTATTGTGACAGTTCTCTACTTTCTAGTGAGTACTTTATTTTTCTAGGTGCTCCAGTATCAAACACTAAATGTATACAATTGTTTAGTGAAAGAAATATAATTATTATTGTTATATGAATAAAAATTGAAATATAAAGAATCTTTAAATTATTCTTAAAAAATTATTTGCCAGCTGCTGGTAGCAAATTTGAATTAAAACAATAAAAGATAAATGATATGTGGTAGGTAGCTATGAGAATGAATTTGAGAGATGAAAAATATGTTGTCCAATATTTTGATGTAGTGGGAGGATAAATTCAAGGTCTAGTTGAGGCAAGACCCTCTATGTTTTTTATTGTTTGTGAATATATATATACTAAAATTCACAATTAAATAACTACAAAAATAATTAGACTACACTTAATTTTAGAGTACAATTCAAGATTTTGTATAAATAATCACGCACTAAAAGAGGAAATAGGATACATATACACTAACATCTTAAAACAGCTACTATTTTTTTCCTACCTCTCGATTACAGATGTACTAAGAATATTTTACATATTATTTATTTGAAAAATATAATATTATCAATTAGCATATAGTACAAGGCATAAAACAAACTACTAGATTGGCCTACAATTTCTTTTAGCTTTTTGGGAATGACCTTGATTTTCTTTGTATATCCACAGACAAAACTTAAAACTTCTGTTCATCTTCTCCAAAAATGGGTTTTAGGGAATGACCTTGATTTTCTTTTTATATCCATAGACAAAACTTAAAACTTGTGCCATGTTAATATATAATTGTAAAAAAGAATCTTTAAACTTATGTTATGTGATTTGTAATTGTAGATATAAATTTATGAATTGGTAACTAACAATGCTTTTTCTAGATCTAAACAGTTTTCAACATTTCACCATACTAAAACTTATCCCAATGGTGACATAACCTTGTAGACTACTAAGATGATATAACCTGCTTTGAAACTTAACTCCATTAAAATGTTATATTCATATTTGTTTGCCACCATTGCTAGAGAAATCCCTGAACTAGCTGCTAAATTGTAATGTAAATCAATCAACTAAACTTATTCATATCATCTTTCAAGGTGTTAAAACACAGTGATCATTCACTCTATTTCTCTGTCCGATTTCCAAACTCATTTTAAAAATAAATCGCGTTTGAGGGAAATGCTTTATATTAAATGTGAAATCTTAAAAAATTCTTAATTAGAGGGGCGATTATCTTATTAGTGGAAGGCTTTATATTAGACATGAAATTTTAAGAAGTTTAATTGATTGGCCTTTATCTGAGTCACTCAAAAGCATCAACTTGTGACAATATGGGTTTTGTTCTAAATAGTTTCTCCAAAAATATAAATAGTTTCTCCAAAAATATACGATGCCATATCTTTAGGTCATCCAAAATTACATATAATGTAGTCAATTTAATATATACATTAAATCCCCATTAATTACATATATACAATCAGGGAATTTAAGACATGTTCATATAATACTATTGAGTATTTTTATTGTTTGGTAAAGCTGATTCAACCTATCAAGCTAAACATAGAACTTATGCTAAGAGTGAGCACAATTGTATGGGAATGATGCAAATACATTGAGAGTTGACAAGAAAGATCTACAAGGTGGAGAAATAAGATACTTAAGAGACGATTAAGGCTACACTGTCGACTAATTGAAAGGCTCATTTTAGTTGCATAGTTTGTCTTCGTACTTGGGTTTTACGAAGTCTAGTTACATTGAAAGACAACTGACCTGAGTGCTTTGATAAGGTGGAAGATGAGATATACTGTATTGATAGTTATTTTATTTCTTCGGTTGTGTGAGAAATTGTGGTACACCATCAAAGAAGGAATGGTTGATGATTTCATGCAGGAATGAATGGATGATAATTTTGTGCGGGAATGAATAGATGATCATTTCATGTGGGTTTAGCAAAAAGTACTCTATTGATAATGAAGTCTCCTTCCATAAATATACCTAACTTCTTATAATGCAAATACTCCATGTTTATACTAGATGATGTAAGTATGAAAGTAAAAACTAATTAGTTTTAGAAAGAGAAGGAATATTTAGTTGAAAAGGTCACAAGAGCTCACATGGGGAGAAAGCATCTTCGTAGATACATACAAATCAGATGGAATTAAAATTTTAAAATCAAGATCAAGGATATGAGCATGGCTGAATGAGAGAAGAGATTGTTGGGCCCGCAAGATTTTTTTCCGAGTATGAGGACTATAACCGGAAGAGATCAAAGAGATTTGAATAGGAGATGAAGTTTTTAAGTCATAGTAAAGTAACTATATTGGAGTTAAATCCTATGTTTCAAATGTCTAGTAAGCAGTTATGTGTAAAGTGGGGAAATAAATGTGTCAAGAGGAAAAATAAGGATAAATTGGAAGGACAGGACCAGGAAGGGAGCCTATTTTAGTGACCCCTCCATAAATATAACTGAAGATAATGATCATCAATATAACTATGAAGACTGTAGTTCAAAATATAGAAAAGATAGGAGATACTCGCCTAGTAAATTCAATAAATGTTAATATTTTGATTGTAACTAGAGCAATCAAATCTTTTATTTCTAAAGAGTTTATGAATAAGTTGTAATATGAGATTTCACCCTTAAAGAAAGTATTAGTTATAGAAGTACATAATCAGGGTAAAGTTTCTTTTAGTCAAGTTTTTCCTTATAGTGATGTTGGGATAAAAGGTCGTCATCTCTTTGCAAACTTGATAAAAGGTCGTCACCTTTTTGCAAATTTGATATAATCTTAGAAATGGATTGGATAGAAGATCACGATGTGCAAATTCAATGTTTAAATAAAAGAATTAAGTTAAGATCTATGGATGAGAATAAAGTTATACTTTAAGGACGACAACAAGCATAAATTTTTTTGATGAACATTAAAGCTCAGATGATGTTAAGGAAAGGATTAGAAGCATATTTAGTAAATATGGTAGATGTCAACAAATAAACACATAGGATTGAAGAGATCCCTTTGGTTGACGAGTTTTTGAATGTATTTCTAGATGAATCACTTGGACTACCCCCGAAACAGAGATAAAATTATCTATTGATTGGGCACCTGGAACTAATTTTATGTCGATGGGACTGTACATAATGGAACAAGTGGAGATGAAGGAATTGGAAACTTAATTAAAGACCCTGCGGATGTTACTAAAGCACCTTCATGTGCTAAACAATCTTCACAAATTGATAGGTTTGAGGGTAGTACTCCTGAGTGGGAGCTATCTAAATCCTCTGAATTTAATTGGAGGTTCCTCATAAAGGAACAACTTACCTCAAAACCCTAACTGAGATTGCCTTAACAATTGAAGCTAGGAGTCCAATTGCCAATGAGCCTATTATCGGGGAGGCACGTCATGCACATTCAAGTGCCAGCTCTTTGCCAGAAGAGCAAGGGTTTGAGGCCATGGTACATAAAAGTAATCTGGTCAAATCCCCTCCAATTTAATTGGAGGTTCTCATTGTTGGTGAACAACACAGTATCACTACCATAATTTCTACCGTGAGTCAAACTTTGAAATCTGTCACTGGTAATGTTCCTGAACCCCAAACATCTACCTCAACTCACACAGACCTACCATCAGGATGTGCAGGCAACCCTTCTAAACAACCCTCAAACCTAATTAACCTCCCAGTGGATCAGGATGTGCAGGCTCAACCAATCACCATGAATGACCTTTTGGTAGATCAACTCTCTGGACTTGCCAACAGCACACAACACCATCTTACAACAGACATATCTAATCAGGACTATCAAGCAATCTTGCTTTCTTACAAAACAGATATTAAAGACCAATTACAGAAAATTATCAGTGAAGCTGAACAAGATGGCAATGTGGATGCTTGGTTAGACAAGGACTTTAGCTTGAGCATGGATGAGGTCTTGGAAAGATTTAGAAAAGAATATATCACAATATTGGAAGCAATTCCAAGGCTCTCAGTCCACAGAAAGTATATGATTTTGTGACAGAAGTCTAGAAAACTCAACCTAAGGCTTTTCATCTCATGAGTAAAGCATTCCAACAGACGTTAGACGACCATCAAGATAAGATAAGAAGTTTGGTAATAGATAAGTTTAATGACCTTGTGTCAACTCAATTAGAGATCAAAAACAAATTCCAGAGGTTTATTAATCAAATGGGAAGGTTTGATATGACTATCATGGAGCACAACATTAATAATCTTCAATAGTCCTTTGTGGCTCTACATGAAGTTGTCGAGAATCATATCACGAGTAATAATGACACAAGGGTGAAATAAGATCAACTATATCAAGGTAGATATGAACCATCAGCTCTGATTTCAACAACCATTTTCTACATCAACAAATCTCCAGATTCAATCTCTACAATAGCAAGTTTCAACTCTCCAAGCCTCAAATGACTCACTCACAGCTCATGTCCATGCTCTCACTTCTCTAGTGTAGAGTCAACAGAATGATATCAGGACCCTAGTAGACTCCCACAAATACCTTAAAATGCAGAATTTAGCATCTTTTGGAGCTATCATGAGTGCCTTGAATGTTCCTCTATCAGCTCTTCTTGAAGCTGTGAGGCCAGAAATTCCAAATCCACTACTCCTTCCTGCCACTAAGATGAAGGGGTAGATTGAGTCTAGGATTCAACAGTTCAAGGAAGCTGGTAAATCTTCACAATCATAAGAGGCTGGAAAATCTACTACCCACTATGGTCATAGTACTATGTAATTAAAACTGTCTCAAGATTCCA
The DNA here is from genome assembly GCF_009905375.1 of Apium graveolens. Taxonomy (NCBI): domain Eukaryota; kingdom Viridiplantae; phylum Streptophyta; class Magnoliopsida; order Apiales; family Apiaceae; genus Apium; species Apium graveolens. The sequence continues at coordinate 25,067,146 of NC_133649.1, read as the reverse complement.
GTACAGACATCCTCCAGAATGCTTAGTAGGACCCTGTCAAGATTAGGAATTCAATGAAGTACTGGCAGTTCCAAGAGCCTCTCTGGCTAACAATATTATTTTCTTAAGAGTGGTAATAGTGGAGGTTGACAACTATTTGGAGAAGAGAATAGTACTCAATATCAATGACTGTGGTTTGGGAAGATGTCTACAGGTATTTCTCTCAAATCTTCAAAGTATGAGAGCATCTAAGCTGGATGTAATAAGTGACAAAGTTAATCCTGTAATTCCAAAGGACACCCAATTGCTCAAACAACTCAAGAAAGCTCAGATAGATGCTTTTCCTGAAGCCTATCTATATCTAACCAAGGGGGTGGCCTATATTTATCCACAAATTAAATAGTGCAGATATTTCACAGTACCCAAAAACTGTGTAAGGGGAAATACAAGATTAATTATGATATTAAAAACTGATCTAAAGAAGAAGAACTTCAAAACAACTGAAGATGAGGAGATGATTTGGATGATGGGGAGGTACCTACAGAATGTTGATACCATGTTGCCAAATACACTATTCAATACAAAAGATGACAAGGATGATGATGAGTAGAAGAATGATGAGCAAAAACCTTCTGGCATAAATCCATGTCAATCTACCAAAGTAACTGGCTGCAAAGTAGAAGAGAAGAAGAAAGAAGAGAAGAAAACGGATGATAAGAAGTTGGGAGATGAAAGTAGAAAGAAGAAGATGAAATATGGTTAAAGAACTAAGAAAAATGTCCTATCAATCCAAATCCCAAAAACTCAAACCACTAATCCTGCAAGCACAAACACTCAACTATCCTTAACCTCTAAGTTTAAACTTTTATACAAATAAACTGCAAACACCATACTTATAATACCAATCACTTCTAGCCAAACCACCCTAAAAAACTTTTATACAAATAACCTGCAAACACCTTCTTTTAAGCCCCCCAAAAAAACTCATTTCAAGTCTGTCGGGAGAAAACTAAAGAAGCTGCAAATTGAAAAGGGGGTTATCTGGAATTACTTTAATCAGACTGATTTTCTACCTTTAAATTGGTGCATCACAGATGTTGACTACTTTCAATAATTAGCTGAAGAAATAGTCAAAGTTTGGTTTGTATCATTGAGGGAAGTCAAAATCTACTATCAAGATGGCTCCTTCACTCTACTCAGAAGGTAATTAATGGATACACTTTCAACCAAAGAAGTTAAGATGGTGATTAGCTAATAAAGGATACGGACACAAGTACAAGGGAATGGAGGGTTGTGATGTGGGTATGGCTGGAAGTAAGAGATGAATGAAGAGAAAAAACAAAGGCTGAAAAGGAATAAGGAGATAGGAAGTGTGCATAAGAAATTGCAATTTTTCAAAAAATATCAATTAAGCTCAAGGCAAAGGGGATGAGTAGAATTTCTAAGGATGGACACTTTCTAAACATAGTAGCTGGCAGGCTCTCAAGATTCAGAGTTAATTACTTGAATGGTTATTCATTAGATGATTGGCTCAAGCTTGTGGAAGCTCTAAGAAGGATTGAAATCATACAGGAACTTCAAATGCTTGTAAATCTAAAGCACCTCATTAGAAAAGAATTAGGCTATGAGAATTTCATGTAATGAATGTACTTATTAAACTCATGTAATCACTTAGTGTATAAAAGTTGTATTTGTTATCCTGTCAGTTTTTATATGATCATTTTATGTTTTCATGTAACTTGGGGTTAGTATTTTTATTAGGCATGAATTTGTGTTAATCAATCTTCTCACAAATTGGGGGAGATTATTGTGCACGATATGCCTATATAATAACAAGGCTAAGTCACATTGATAACCCAAAGATCTAGTTGATTGATAATTATCTTTATATTTTGTATTGTATTACTTGAGTATGTAAAATGGTTAGAAGATTAGAGTGGATTATTTTTCTGTAAACAGTTTAAGCCTAAAGAAATAACTCTGGAAGAAGATTCAAGATAGATCATGCCTCAGAGAAATGAAACAAAAGTTTGGAGTTGAATAAATCTTGTTTATGAAAAATGTTCAAAGTCAAGACATCGACAAGTCACTGATCAAGTAATATAGAGAAGTCATTCGAGAAATCAAGAATTACTTATCGAGAAGTCCAAAATGGCTTATAGAGAAGTCTCAAAGATATCGACAAGTTATTTCTGCATGTAGAGAACTCAGAGATATCGACAAGTCAAAATGAAGATATTAAGATTAGAGATATCGACAGGTCAAATTATTATTAGAGATCTCCGAGATATTTCGACAAGTCAAAATGTATATAGAGATCTCTGAGATATCGACAAGTCAATTCTACCTGTAGAGATCTCAGACATATCGATAAGTCATTTAGGCTGCAAATATTAACAGACCTCAACAAGTCGAATATACCTATAGAGAACTCAGAGATCTCGAAAAGTAATTATACTTATCGAGATGTCACTTCACTATAGAACAAACTAGAGTTCTCGATATACCTCTCCGATACAGAATGCAAACAAATGAAGATTCAAGATTATCAGTCAACAAACAATCTATCAACTAGATTAGCTGGGGAGAGTGCAAGATCAAGGGTCAAGCTTAACTAGATAAAGGATGGTCACATACCTTCAAGATTCTGCATTGATTTGCTAAGCTAGGAATGGAAATAGAAATAGGTTGCTTTAGAAAAGGGTTTAGTACGGTTTAGTGAAAGTCTTGTAAACCTATGCTACTAGTGTATAAAGCATGCACTTATCCTTAGTTTAGATACAACAAGCAGATTTAACAGTCTTGTATTCTCTCAAGATAAAAGCTGAGTTCTTTACTTATTAAGAACCCATAATTTTTTTCATGACCTAACTTGATTTTAATATAAAATTAAGTGAGTTTTAAATATTATGTTTTCTATTTTATTTCTGCTAACATAATATAACCGCATTTCTTATCTTCTTTGTTTACATAACCCAACAAATCTAAAAGGGTTTAAAAATATTCAAAACACATTCACCCTTGTGTTGTATTCAATATCTAACAATCACTGCCCCGACCGAACTTTAAACCGGTAATCGTACATGAAATCGGGTTATATATTTTAGAATATGATTATAAAAATATTTTAATAAATCATGATATATAAATTAAATATACGTTAAATAAAATATTCAACGAAGAAATTCAAATGTATATGCATTTACCATAAAAAATAAAAAAATATTGTAAATGAATTATTTATAAATACATTTTCATGTTAAAGCTGGTAAGCTTTGTGAGACAAAAAAATATCTAGATCTAATTGGGAAGGAAACATAGATTTGAAATTTTTATAAATTGAAATGTAAATGAAAAATTGGTTGAAAGTTGCCAATTCATACATTAAAATGCCTTGAAAAAATATTTTAAAGGTCTTTCTTGCACCAACTTTAGTTGATGAATTTTTCAAAGGAAAAATGCATTAAAATAGCTTCAACAATTTAATTACTTGTATAAATATTGTCAAATTAGTATGACATGCATCACATAGTTTTAGAACTTTTTATATTTAATTAAAAATTATTGATGATCTCACCGAAACTAATATTTCTTTGCGGGCAATATTCTATAACTAAATCCCACCCCACTTAGATTTGACTAAATTTATTTAGAGCCGACTTTTTATTTATCTAACAATATTACTTATTAAAAAAATTAGTTGATAAGTTACTTCATAAATATCAACTAATGAACATTTTTAAAATAATCAAATTTTTAAAAGGTTATAACTAACTTTCAAATTAATATCAATATATATATATAGATGAACATATAGTACTTTAATTAAAAGTACTACATAGAACTTTTGCACATATATAAGTCCAATAACAAGTTCATCAACTTATTTTTAGTTGATCATCATGGATGACGATCAATTTTGGGTGATGTCAACCCAAGTATAACATCATGTAGATAATAGAAAATTATCTATCATATAGAGAAGTCAATTAACTCCATTAACATGAGGTCAAAATATGATGTATTTTTGGATGTGCCCAATATTAAATTGGGGCGCCCCCAATAATAAGTATTATTATTTATATTTGATATTTTAAATTTTCCTAATGTATCAAAAAGTAACCACAAAATTAATCAATTTATAGTAAATTTTAAGGGGAATAATGAACTCACTCTTTTTATCTTCTTCTAGAGACCAATTTTTTCTCTTTTTTCTCATTAAAAAGTGAATTTTATTTGCTCTGACCAAGTCCATGCTTCACAACATAATTGACAAGAGTTCTTTTAGTCTTCCACCTCAAACCACAGGCGTTGAATAAATTTTAGTTCACAAGGGGTGCAGGCCTCCACAATATTATGTTTGTTTCCAAGGATACCAAAATATTTTTTATTTGAGTATACTATGTAATTCGAGTCAACTTTAATACTATGAGGTTTAAGGAGAATAAAAAACTTAATATGGTATTTGCTCATAGAGGTCATAAATTATAGGTCCAAGGTATATATAGGATAATTAAAATAAAAAGTAGCGAGGTATTAGAATTGCAATATTGCACTATATTTACATATTATCAAATACGTCATATCTTTTACATATCATGAAAAAAAATAAGTTTTCAAATTTTGCATAATAATTTTTTAATATGACTCCATTTTTTGGAATCATTACCATATCCTGCATCGAATTATATCATAATCTCGAACTTTATTAACCCAAAAATATGTTTTTTCATTGCCAACAAAACAAGAAATTGGTCATCGTCATGATATTATTAAAATGAATTCATAAAAGGCCATGTAATATGTTATCGTAATTCTTTTATAGATTGTTAGATCTCACTAGTTCAAATTTGATTATAATATTGCACTATATTTACATATCATCAAATACATCACATCTTTTACATATCATCAAACAAATAAGTTCTTAGACTTTGCATAAATATTTTTAATATGACTCCATTTTTTGGAATCATTACCATATCCTGCATCGAATTATATTACAATCTAGAACCTTATTAACCCAAAAATATATTTTTTCATTGCCAACAAAACAAGAAATTGGTCATTGTCATGATATTATTAAAATGAATTCATAAAAGCCCATGTAATATGTTATCGTAATTCTTTTATAGATTGTTAGATCTCACTAGTTCAAATTTGATTATAATATTGCAGTATATTTACATATCATCAAATACATCACATCTTTTACATATCATCAAACAAATAAGTTCTTAACCTTTGCATAAATATTTTTAATATGACTCAATTAAAATAATTCGTATCATTTCCATGTCGTGCATCAAATTATCGCAATCTACAACCATTTTTCACCCCAAAAAATAGTTTTTTTCCATTACCAACGGACCAAGCAATTGAATAAAGCTGGTCATCGTTATGATATTGTTTAAAACAATTAATAAAAGCCTATGTAATATGTCTTCATAATTCCTTTATAGATGGTGGGATCCCAATGGTTCAGTTTTGATAATTGTTGTATTATTTCATGCTCTCAAGGTACGCATATATTCTAATTCTTATGATTCTAATTATTATTGGGCTACGCGATATCATAAATCTCTTTGTTAAACCCTTATTCTAAAATGGATGGATGGTCAATTATTATTTAGCTCCCATTACCAGTTCAATTTTTTTTTCAAGATCTTTCTTATCAAAAAATGATCTATACACTAAAAGTTATTTAATGAGATATAATTAATATCTTTAGCCTGCCATTCTTTTACCTTAAAATATATTCAATGGAGTAAATATCAAATAGAGATGGTGAATCAAGTTTTGATAACAAAAGAAAAGCAACTTCGAAAATAAAGTATACGATTTTTAGAACACTTACGCTTTATTCCACAATGAAAACACTGTCCTTTTCTGCCCATGAGCTCCGTCATAGAGAATTATAACACAAGTAGTGATTCATAAATTGTGTTTATTTTGGTTGGCTTGAGTTAATATACAAAAATGATAATTTTTTTCTTCTTAAAACTAAACTATATATTAAGAAATGAACCCAGTGATACGTTATGCAGATCTGAGGTAAATCATAGCCCATAAAGGGTCCGCCCCCGAAACCCATAATTGGTCATGACCGCCACGGCAGGTCCTCGACGACATGCAGGTTGGGCTACCACCTGCGCCCTAAATTTCTTTAGCCTTTTTTTAAATTACCAAGGATATATATATATAAAAAATAAATACATAAATATTCTTCAGATTTTTAAATCTTTAAATTATCTTCCAAATACCTCGCTAACGGGCTTAATGACCGCAACCTTACTTTAATCTGGCATCTAAAAGTTTCCACCTAATTACATGTAATGCATCCACATCTTCATGCGTTCTAAGACCATATGAATCAATGTTTATGATTACTATTAACTACTAGAACATACACATCATTTCGAGCGTGAAAAGAGGCGGGAAATGATACATGCCAAAGAAAATAGTTATCATTGATTATAAGAGGGAGGTCGAACCTTTGATAATATTGTAGTTAATGGCTACAAGAGTTTTGCTCTATTCGGAGAATTTAAAATTTGTCCAAGAAAACTTATACCTGTTAAGATAACCTGAATACAAAAACAGTAACACTTAAACAAATCATATATAAGAATACTTGGTAAAATTCAAAGGAAACAATTGAATATTAGTTAATAGTTATAGAAAAAAATAATAAATTAAACAAGATATACACAATATGTATACCACTTAGAGCAGTGTATGAACCATACCTCTACTTCAAATAGCAAAGAGGTTGTTCCTGTGATTACCCCTACATAGTATACGAAAAAAATAGTGTACAATAAAAGTACACCATTATATTCTAGTTGCCAATGCCTATTGGAAATAGTGACATCCACCGGATAAACAAGTGATGACGCATTCTCGATATCCGTAACACCGTCAATTTGAATCTCATCCTATTATTTTGGAGCAGTGGTGGTGGTGATGATAACCGTTCTTGTGACTACTGATATATTCACTACAACATTATAATAAAAAAGACAAACATCCCATATATGTTAAATTCTTCTGTTGCATCATGATATGCAATCTCCTTGCGTACTTTTTTCGTTCTTAATGGATTTGAAATATTCTCATTTATCGATCCAAATTCTCTGTAGAACTATTGATTATTTTTATTAATTCCCAAATAAAAAAGTTTAATCTTAGTAATATGAAGACAAAAACAAATGTTAAAAGAATAATAGTTAGACTAAAAAACCTCTATGTAATCTAGATGTAAATTTTCCATCTTATTATATTCATTTTGCTTAAGAAATATAAAATAAGATTTAATACAAACAAAAATTATTATATCATCTTGAAAAATAAGTGTGTTTAATAGAGTGATTCCATTCCTTCATTAGAAGATTACGAAAGTATATCATATCATCATGATTATTTACTCAAATCATGAGACTCGCAAGACTACCCTCGAATATCAACTATAAAAATGTATGTAATTTTCACTAATTAATTTATGAAATTTCTTAGCCTTTAGATCTAATTCCATATGAATGGATATATATTGGAGTCAGATCATTGGAGAATTTCCTTTGATATGTAGAAAAAATTTTGAGGATTTTTTTTAATTTAAGGGGATAAATATCCAATTATTGAATTTGAATTTGTTTTTAAGTTGACTCAAACTTTTGGTATTCATTACTATTAATCGCAACCGACCAACTATAATAGGTATTGTTACTCCCTCAAAACTCGGGTCAGGAGTTTGGGATTCACAACATACACACCATATATAAACCTGTTTATGAAAAAAATATATATGCAATGACCCTAATTACCATAACCACGGATCACAGCAGGTTAAAGTATGCCCAAAAGCCACAACCTTATTTATATTACAACCTACCAAATTCTAATTTATTTATCTTACAAATGAAAATAAAGCAGTCTTGCAAACTTTCAACTCAAACATCTTCTGCTAGCTTATTCCATTTCAACCTGGAAACCTAGCTCGCACACTTGTCTAGACACTTGTCCAGGGATCCTCGATACCACCAGTTTCCTTTTTAACTGGAAAAGAACATAAACATATTTGTAAGAGTGAGCTAACTAGCTCAGCAAGTCATAATGACAACAGTGAGATTAAATAATATCAAGGATGCATTTTTCACCAGCAGTGTTAGCGCATACAAGATGTTTGATGCAATGCCTAGGAGGAAAAAATAGATGGTTTTATTACATTATAATAGTAATTATCGGATCTTTTGAGCCATTAAATCTGTCTGTTGACATTGTCTCTTTATACATTTGTGTTGTATTAGTTGCAGATAATATTGTGTAGAATTGTGGTTGTTGAAATGATATGTTCCAAGATGTTCTAGTTTGGTTAGGTTGAAATTACAAAAAGAAATTGAGCAGCATTCTGCTATTTTTTTAAATCTGGTGTTAGTTCAAATTAATCGAATTTTTTTGAATTTATGTCGCAACCAAAAATAGTTGAAATTAATTTTCGAAAGATTTAATTGTTTGGGCATGATCTTTAAATTTTTTTAAAATATTTAATTATTTGGGAGGGATTTTTAAATTTTAGGTCAAAAATTAAATTCGACTACCCTCGGTCAAATTTCGTCGGTTGAATTTAAGCGGTCCTAAATATCTAGTCGTAGTTAGCCGATCAAATTTAGTTAAATACAACCTAACTTCTAAATTCGGCCGATTTTCGGTCAAATTTATCTTTTTTTATTGTAGTGTATTCTATGCAACAAGGGGCTATATTCCAACACTAAATTCCACCCCCACATAGAGTTCGATATTTTAATTTAGAGCCAACTCTTTGTTTATCTAACCATGTTGCTTATTACAAAAATTTAGGTGATAAGTAACTTAATACATATTAACTCATGAACATTTTTAAAATAATTACATCTTTTAAAATATTATATCTAACTTTTAAATTAATACTAAACTATATATATACATACATATACACACATATATATAGAAGAACATATAGTACTCTGTTTAGTGCTTTATTTAAAAGTACTAATTAGAACTTTTGCATATATAAATATATAAGTTCAAATAACAAGTTCAGGAACTTATTAGTAGTTGATGATGATCAGTGTTTGATGATAACAGTGTTGGGTGCTCTCAAGCCAAGTATCAAATCATGTAGATAATAGAAAATAATTCAGTATATAGCGCAACAAATTAACTCCACTAGTATGAGGTCAAAATATGAGGTATTTTTTCATGTGCCCAATATTAAATCTAAGCTCGGCCAGAAATGAACACATCATACTATTATGGAGTTATGACTTGCTCGCAACCTAATAATAAGTAATATAATCTTTATTTGATGTGTAAATTTTCTTAGTGTATAAAAAGAGTCACCCCAAAATATAAATCAATTTATAGTAAATTCTAATTATTAAAGAGTGTAAAAGGATTCTTATCGAGGGGAATAATGAATTCACTCTTCATATCTTCTTCGACGTACGCAACTTTTTTGTCGTTGAAAAGTGAATTTTGTTTGCTCTGGACAAGTCCATGTTTAAGAGCATAACTAACAAAAGTTCCTTTAGTCTTCCACCTCGATCCAGAGGTATTACACAAATTTTCATTCACCGGGGTCCCGGCCTCCACAATACTTTTTCTCTTCCAAAGGATACAAAAATATTTTATATTTGAATACACTGTTGTTGTTATTGGGTTGGTTGCTTTCTATATCAAATAACTCTTAGAAGATTGGTTATATATAGTTTTTTCTATGGCCTGTCATAGAACTTAGGGCAAATCCCTTGTATATTCTTCCTTTTCTATCTATCAAAGCAATTTAGCAAAAAAAATCACTTTTTTACTTATTATAAAAAAAAGTTCTTAGCCTTTGCTTAAATATTTTTAATACGACTCCATTAGAACGTTTTGTGTCATTACCATGTCCTCCATCAAACTATATCACAATCTACAACCATTTTAGTTTTTTCCATTACCAACAAAATATGCAATTGAATAAAGTTGGTTATCGTCATGATATTGTTAAAGAAAAAATCATAAAAGCCAATGTAATATATCTTCTTATTTATTTTATAAATGGTGAGTACCCAATAGTTCAAATTTGATAGTTGTTTAAAATTATTTTATAAAATTTTGTATAGGTTTTAAGTACCGTACTTAAAACTTAAATTAATTCATCTTTCGGCGAAAAATACCAAGATCTAAGAATAAGTTATTGAATGAGGCACAATTAGCATCTTTAGCCCGCCATTCTTTTACCTTCAAATATATTCAATGCAATACATATCAAATAGAACAGTTACGCTTTATTCCACAATAAAAATATGGTCCTTTTCTGCCCATCAGCACGTTCATCAAGATTTTCAAGTTTTTTGTCAAAAGTAGTGATTTAAAAAATTGTGTTTGTTTTGGAGGGCTGGTTGGCGGTGGCTCACTAAGTAATTGGAGTCCACTTACCCCTAGTTCAGTCCCCGAGCTCCTCCCTCGATTCAAGATTTTCTCTACTATAAAGATACTGATTTATAAATGGGGGAGAAGCCTTTACAACTAACCACGATATATTTATCTTAGAGCATTACACACACGTATCCCCCTCAAAATAAAATAGTTAAACTTTATTACAAAAGTATGTGAGAACAAAACAACATAGTCACCTCCTCAAACACTTGCAATCCCTTTTGTTACCTAAATGCTTTTACTTCTTCATTGGACTTGGATCTTAGGTCTTATATCTTCGGTCTTATATCTTCGGTCTTTCCTTTTCCAAATGAAATAAGTGAGACTAACTCCTAGTTGGTACGCCTAAGACTTTTGTCTTAGAACAAGTCTCCTGCAAGGATGATGATGTTGCTGGAGATTAGTTAAGTTCACATTAGTGTACAAAATGCTTAAAAAACCTTTTGCACTTGACATTTTAGTGATCTTTTTTATTTTCATCTAAACTTTAGAATAATATGTTTATTTTTGTTAAGTTTGGAAGTTGTGGTTGGGTTGCTTTTGATTCCGGTCATTTTCTTTTATTGATAGTGAACAATTGAGTTGGTAATATGTGGAGGGATAAGGTTGGTTTGTTGATGTAATGAACGAATACATGGTGTAAGTGTTTGATAGACTTTGTGATGTTCCTGAAGTAAAAATAGTTTGTGATATTTTCCTTTTATTGAATATATTTTTGATATAAATATTTTATTTAATATATTTGTACTGCTCGTAGTAATGCAGAGAATACAGAATTGAAACAAAATGTTCAGAATTTCTATTCTCGGCCATTTCCAACCGATTTGCTGGTAGTAAAAGACCGTCTTTTTGTAATGATATGAGGGTGATACCCTGGCTTCCACTTTACAAGAACGAATTTACAAGAACTAACTCAATATTTCACCATAAATGCCACCAACCAACTTTTAAATCCAACAAATTATCTCGAATTAGAGAAGTTAGAATAAGAATACACATCAAAATTATGTGATGAAATTGCAAGCCTATTAGAAGGCAAACCCACTAAAGGCACGAGTACTGGTTGCCCCTCTAACAATATTTTATTGTTGAAGAAGGGGTTGATGCCTCCACTTGATCCCTCCATGTATACTGTATTGGAATGGCAACTATTGAGTCAGAAGTCTTGTTTTTGCTGATACATTTCTTTTAAGTACTATAGATTTTATAAAATTTCAATCCCAACAAATGAATCACTTACTTTTGTCTCATCCTCTTGCTACTGTGTATACTATACAAGTACAAAAGTATGCAACTAATAAAAAAGAGCAGAACCTACTACTTTTATACCAACTTATGTGAAAGCTAATTCTCAAGATCATGAACTTTATTTGGTGCATTATTTAATGCATGATATTAATACAACACAAAATTATTACAAAGAAATGTATGTACTATAGACTGTGTTTTATCTATAGTAGAACAGACCGGCAAACACATAAATATGGGAAATATTATTAGTTACATGCATGCCGCATGCCTATAACCAGCCTAATAAAATACACCCGAAGTCCTAAGTAGAAAAAGTTTTGATCTTTTAATCAGCACACACATTATTAATCAACATAGATCCCAGAGCAGTCTCATTAGAAGACATCATCTTTCTGCTGTTATCAATAAGAAGATCATTTCCTTCTTCAGATGGTGTCTTTGCTGAAGAGCATTCCTCTTCACGTAGAACTTGTAGGAGTTGGAGGTGAAGTCTTCGGGTGCTCGTCAGACAGTATTGTGGGAGCACTGATCTCTTCTTTCTAGGAACTTTGAAGCTCAAAGGCAATGGCAACTGCAAACCTTTATCATTACCTTCAGCTGCAGTTGGTAAACTTAGTAAGATTTAAGAAAACTTGTTATTATTATATATACTTGTGAAAAAGAGACAACTAGATTGAGCTAAAGCACCTAAACAAGAAAAAAGATATTACCTTTGGTAAAACACTCAACACACATTTTATTACACATTTTATTGTGACAGTTCTCTACTTTCTAGTAAGTACTTTATTTTTCTAGGTGTTCTAGTATAAAACACTAAATGTATGCAATTGTTTAGTGATAGAAATATAATTATTATTGTTATATGAATAAAAATTGAAATCTAAAGAATCTTTAAATTATTCTTAAAAGATAATTTGCCAGCTAATGGTAGCAAATTTGAATTAAAACAATGAAAGATAAATGATATGTGGTAGGTAGCTATGAGAATGAATTTGGGAGATGAAAAATATGTCCAATATTTTGATGTAGTGGGAGGATAGATTCAAGGTCTAGTTGAGGTAAGACCCTCTATGTTTTTTATTGTTTGTGCATATATATATACTAAAATTCACAATTAAATAACTATAAAAATAATTAGACTAAACTTAATTTCAGAGTACAATTAAAGATTGTATATAAATAATGAGGCACTAAAACAAGAAATAGGATACATATACACTAACATCTTGAAACAACAACTATTTTTTTTCCTACCTCTCAATTATTTTATGAACTCCTTATAAATTACAGATGTACTAAGAATATTTTATATTTTGTTTATTTGAAAAATGTAATATTATCAATTAGCATATAGTAAAATGCACAAAACCATCTACTAGATTGGCCTACAATTTCCTTTAGCTTTTAAGGAATGACCTTGATTTTCTTTGTATATCCACAAACAAAACTTAAAATTTCTCCCAGGTTAATATATAATTGTAAACAAGAATCTTTAAACTTATCTTATGTGATATGTAATTGTAGATATAAATTTGTGAATTGGTCACTAACAAATCTTTTTCTAGATCTAAACACTTCCAAACATTTCACAATACTAAAATTTATCCCAATGGTGACATAACCTTGTAGACTACTAAGATGATAAAACATGCTTTGAAACTTAACTCCACTAAAATGTTATTTTCATTTTTGTTTGCGACCATCGCTCGAGAAATACCTGAACTATCTTCTAAATTCTAATATAAATCAATCAACTAAACTTATTCATATCATCTTTCAAGGTGTTAAGACACAGTGATCATGCACTCTATTTTTTGTCGGTTTTCCCAACTCATTTTAAAAACAATTCCCCTTAGAGGGAAATGTTCTATATTAAATGTGAAATTTTAAGAAATTCTTAATTAGAGGGTCCATTATCTTATTAGGGGAAAGACTTTGTATTAGATATGAAATTTTAAGAAGTTTAATTGATTGGCGTTCATGTGAGTCACTCAAAAGCATCAACTTGTGACAAGATGGGTTTTGTTCTCCTCTCCCCACCATTATCTCACTAAATAATTATAATCAAATTCTTATACTTGCACAATATAAACCATAATCAAAAAGTAAAAGATTGCTAGAAAATTTTGGATTTAAAATAGAACCAAATGAAAGAAAAAAATTAAATCTTATGCAAGTTATGTATAGATCTATTGGATGGATGATGAATAATGTACCTCCTCCACAAATCTTAGTATCAGTCATCTTAGTATGTGCAGTCTATCTTCTCTCTCATCAGTTGGTAAACTCTTTTTTCTTTCTTATCTCTCTTACTTACAAATTTGTTTTAATATTTTAAAGTCTCAATACAAGGTGTAAGAAATAAATAAGGACTTCTTTTAGCCCATCAATGAAAAAAAAGTAATTAATTGCTTTTGCTGGGAAAGCTAACATATAGATAATGTATATGTATATGCAGCAGTATAATACCAGAGAGAATAAAGAGTTATTCTTCAACTTCAATCATCTTAAACAAACAATACATGCCCATTTATATAGGCTACATCATAACAAGAATAGAGAAATTCTAGCAACTAACCGACTACTGGATAAACCCATAACACCCACTAACCCACTAGCTAGCTTAATTGTAGAAACAGTAACCCCAACTTATTTGACTCAAACAAATCGTAAAATATAGAAATACTAATATCAAATAAAATGACCAAATCAAACTTTGAATTATATTTCAACACCGTCCCTTAATTCAAAGTTTCGAACACCCACCATACTTCTAAAGTAGCAGAACTTCTCCTTGGATAAAGCTTTTGTCAGTATATCGGCCATCTGCTCATGTGTGCTACAGTACTCCAATGTGATCTTTTCTTCCGCAACCAAATCATGAATAAAAAGGTGGCGAATGTCAATGTGCTTTGTTCTGCTATGAAAGGCCGGATTCCTTGACATGGAAATTGCAGCAACATTGTCACAGAATATTTCAGTTGCACTTCCTTGCTCTTGATTAATCTCTCCTACCAATCTTTATAGCCATATAGCTTGACAAGCTGCTGATGTAGCGGCAGCATACTCAACTTCAGTTGATGACAAGGTCGTCATAGGCTGCTTCTTTGAACTCCAATTAATAACACCAGATTCGAGAGTAAACACATTTGCTGATACACTTCTTCTATCATCCAATGAACTTGCCCAATCACTGTCTGTAAATCCGTACAGCCTGGGATTTAACACCTTTGAATACATAATCCCATAATCCATGGTTCCTGCAATATAACGCAAGACTCGCTTTGCTGCACCAAAATGGATTTTTGAAGGCTGTTGCATAAACCTGGAAATTAAACCAACAGAATATCCAATATCTGGATGAGTGTGAGTTAAATAAATTAAACCACTAATTAAACTTCTGAATTTTTTAGGATCCGCCATCTGTGCTCCAACATCTTGCTGCAACTTTTCATAAAAATCATTGGTGTGTCAGCAGGGTTGGAGTTAAGCATACCAAACTTGTTAAGAAGATATTTAGCATATTTTCTTTGTGAGATAAAAATCCCATGATTACGTTGATGCACTTCACGACCAAGAAAATAGTGCAGCAACCCCATATCTGACATCGCAAATTTGCTCTTCATTTGCAACTTGAACTCATTCAACATTTTACTTGAAGAACTAGTATAGATGATATCATCAACATATACAAATATAATGATAAATTCAGTACCTTCATTCTTCACATACAGAGTGGGCTCATTGTCACTCCTTCGATAATTATTTTTAACAAAATAATTATCAATCTTGGTGTACCATTCACGAGGGTCTGCCTTAGTCCGTACAATGCCTTAATTAATCTGTATACTTTTGTTTCATTGCCTTTGATGACAAACCCTTTGGCTGAGTAACAAATACTTCTTCCTTCAAATTGCCGTTGAGAAATGCAGACTTGACATCGAGTTGATAAACTGGATAATGTAGCTGTGCAGGTAGTGCAAGAACAATCCTCACGGTCTCAAACCAAGCTACTGGCGCAAAAGTTTCCTCAAAATCAATACCTTGTTGTTGTGCATATCCTTTTGCCACAAGCCGCACTTTATACTTCTGTATACTTCCATCAACATTATATTTTGTTTTAAAAACCCACTTTAAACCAATTGCATGCTTTCCTTCCGGCAAATCCACCAACTCCCATGTTCTGTTATTCTCAATTGATGACATTTCTTCCATCATTGCCTTTTTCCACTCTTCTTTTGCAGATGCTTCTCCATAGGTTAAAGGGTCTGAAACAGCAAGAGCAAATTGGCATGCCTCATAGACGTCAACCAAGGGGCTGAACTTTCTTGGTGTTGTCTCATCTGAAGTTTGTCTAGGAGTGAATGCTGAATCTCTAATTCGTGATGCATTATTTTTCGAAGATTCAAGAATTGAATCCTGACTTTCACTTGGAATTTCAGCAGATAATGGAACCTGTTGCACCTTTTCTTTACTTTCACAAAAATCCCAGCTTGTATTTTCAGCAAAAATAACATCTCTTTTTATCAACATTTTTGCATTCACAGGGTTATATAATTTATATGCTTTGGATGCAATACAATAACTAACAAATATGCATTTTTCTGATTTTTCATCAAGTTTTTGACGTACTTGTGAATTCACCAAAGCATAAGCAACACAACCAAATACTCTCAAATGACTTACAGTTGGTTTTCTGCCTTTCCAAGCTTCATAGGGTGTTTGATTAATTACAGCCCTGTTTGGAGAGAGATTCAGTAAATAAACAAATGTCGCAATAGCCTCTGCCCGAAACTGATTTGAAAGTCCCTTTGCTTTCAACATACTTCTTGCGATCTCTACGACAGTACGATTCTTTCACTCCGCTATGCCATTTTGCTCTGGAGTATAAGGTGCTTTTAACTCCCCTTAACTTCTCAAACGTTTCTGATTTACATTCCAAAAAATAAACCTAGCTCATACGACTATAATCATCAGTAAAGAGTAAAAAATAATGACTCCCACCAAATGATTTAGTCTGCATCGGCCCACATAGATCAGCATGTAT
This sequence comes from Apium graveolens, assembly GCF_009905375.1. Lineage (NCBI taxonomy): Eukaryota > Viridiplantae > Streptophyta > Magnoliopsida > Apiales > Apiaceae > Apium > Apium graveolens. The sequence goes on along the minus strand of NC_133649.1, from coordinate 25,050,411 downwards.
TAATTCTAAACATTTTGAAGCCCTCCAAGCTTTACCAACAGGAAATGGTTTTTTACATTGTTTTCCATAAATGCAACCTTTACACAAAGTAATAGAACTAATTTTTGGTAGTCCAAAGACCATACCTCTGTTGTTCAACAATTGCAGACCTTTGACATTCAGATGCCCGTAACGCAAGTGCCATAACTTTGAGTTATCTACTGCACCAGTGACAAGCGCCATGCCTTCATTGCTTGAAACTTCCAACGGAAATGTATTGTTTTGTTCCATCTAAACTCTTGCTACCAACTGCCCTGTTTGCTTATTTTTAATAATGTAAGCATCATCATCAAATAATACAGAATGCCCTTCAGCCATTAGTTGTCCAACACTCAATAAGTTATATCCTAATTTAGGTACAAACTGAACATCATGGATATTTTTGACATTACCATGGCTAGTTTTAAGACCCACAGTACCTTTTCCTTCTACATGTAAGTCTTTGCCATTTCCAAGTTGCACCTTTAGCTTATGTGAGTCGTCGAGATCTTTAAATATTGTGTGATCTCCTGACATGTGATTTGAACAACCGCTATCTACAAATCATACATCGCTTGATTTTGGATTAGTACTTATAAGAGCCATAAAAAGCTTACTCTCTTCATCATCATTTTCTGCTGCATAATTTGCACGCTGATCTCTGTACCAACAATCTTCATCATCATTTTCTGTTGTATAATTTGCACGCTGATCTCTGTACCAACAATCTTCATCATCATTTTCTGCTGTATAATTTGCACGCTGATCTCTGTACCAATAATCAGCCTTCATATGACCATAGCCATTGCAGTAATAACACTGAATGCCATTCTAGTTAACTTTCTGCTCACTGGACTGCCTCTGTTGCCTCTGTCCATCATATACATCTTTTCCTTGATAGCTTCCGCATCCATCCCCACGAAATCCACGATAAAAACCTCCACGAAAACCTCCTCGTCCACGAAAACCTCCTCGTGCCTGACCTCTTCCGGCTGAACGTTCACCTTCACTTGGTTTTCCAAATTCTTTAACTTGGAATGCCATTTTATCATTCTTACCAAGTGATCTATTAATTCTTGACTCGTGTGCTTAAAGAGATCCCATTAGCAGATCAAAACTAAAGACTGAGAGGTCCTTAGATTCCTCTATGGCTGCTACAACATGATCGAACTTAGGAGTTAAGCTACGAAATACCTTCTCAACAACAGTCTGATCCTTTAATGTCTCCCCAAAAGAACGCATTTGACTGACTATTGCCATTGCTGTTGACAAAACATCAGCTACCGAATCACCGTTGTTCATATTTAAGTTCTCAAAATCTCGTCGAAGAGATTATGGCCGCACGACCTTCACTTTTGAGTCACCTTGAAATTCTTTCTGTAAGATTGACCAGGCTTCTTTTGATGTACCCGCCGCTGCAATGCGCGAGAAAATACTATCATGCACCGCTTGCTGAATGATAACTAACGCCTTGGAATCCTTTTTCTTGTTCTCCCTCAATTTGTTTTTTTCATCCGTCTCTTTGTACCCATTCTCTACTATGTCCCAAAGTTCCTGAGACCTAAGTAGAGTCCTCATACGTATGCTCCAGAACTCATAACTCTCTCCTTTGAAAACTGGAATTAGTGGTTGTATTGCACTCAAGGTGCTTCTAGTACCTGCCATTGGAATGAATTGAAGTGCCTATGGCTCTGATACCAATTTGTTGGGAAAGCTAACAGATAGATAATGTATGTGTATATGCAACAATATAATACCAGAGAGAATAAAGAGTTATTCTTCAACTTCAATCATCTTAAACAAACAATACATGCCCATTTATATAGGCTACATCATAACAAGAATAGAGATATTCTAGCAACTAACGAACTACTGGATAAACCCACAACACCCACTAACCCACTAGCTAGCTTAATTGTAGAAACACTAACCCCAACTTATTTGACTCAAACATACCCTGAAATATAGAAATACTAATATCAAATAAAATGACCAAATGAGAAATACTAATATCAAATAAAATGACCAAATGAAACTTTGAATTATATTTCAACAGCTTTGTCATTTTATATCTTATTTAAAATCTATAAGATCTTAAATTATCTGGTAAATTATTGATTTAGCAAGTCTTTCAATATATATTTTAGAATATAATATTTTATTTTTACAAGCATATTAGAATTCTATAGAATAAAAATAATTATTTCTTATTTATTTTTGTGAATTATAATATTTATAAAATAATTTTATTTACAAAACTAATAATTTTAAAGGTGCATAAAAAATTAAATATCACAGTAGTTGTGTAATTTATGCTAAATAAAGCACAAATGTAATAATAAAATTTTCCACAAATCAAATTACTACATAAAAAGGTTCATGTGTCATACCTTAGGTACCTAATACAAAACTTTCCTTTATTAAATTTGATAATAAATTTTAATTTATGTGCACTCAACCTTGTGTAATTCTAAAGATTTTTTCTCTTTGCTCCATTTATTAGACCGGAGATGAATGGAAGATAAAGGGTAGGGTTGGGTCATGTATTATAAAATACAAATTTAAATACAAATAGTTTATCCAAAAATATAAGATGGTATATCTTTAGGTCATCCAAAATTACAAATAATGTAGTCAATTTAATATATACATTAAAACCTCATTAATTACATATATACGATAACCGAATCTAAGACATGTTAATAAAATACTATTTAGTATTTTTATTGAGTCATTAAGCTAAATTATGCTCAGAATCAACACAATTGCATGGGGATGATGCAAATACATTGAGAATTGACAAGAATGATCCACAAGGTGGAGAAATAAGATACTTAAGAGATGATTAAGGCTACACTCTCGACTAGGTTTTACGAAGCCTAGTTACGTTGAACGACAACCGCCCTGAGTGCTTCGATAAGGTGGAAGATTAGATATGCTGTATTGATAGTTATTTTATTTCTTCAGTTGTGTGAGAAATTGTGGTACACCATCAAAGAAGAAATGGTTGATCATTTCATGCGGGAATGAATGGATGATCATTTTGTGCGGGAATGAATTAATGATCATTTTGTGCGGGTTTAGCGTAAAGTACTCTATTGATAATGAAGTCTCCTTCACATATACCTAACTTCTTATAATGCAAATACTCCCCGTTTATACTAGATAATATAAGTATGAAAGTAAAAACTAATTAGTTTTAGAAAGAGAAGGATTTTTTAGTTGAAAGCACTACAAGAAAAAGTTGAATAGACATCATAAATTAGACATCGGTTGATGTTGCCACTGATGTTAAAAGAAGAAATAACATCATCCCGTGTTTTTCTGATGTCTATGTTATTTGAAGACATCGGTTATTTAATAACTCATGTCTAAAATTACCAAAAAAAAATCAAGGCGCGCTCCTTCAATTTTGTTCCCCCTTAGCGAAATATTTTCAGATTCCCTCTCCTTTACCCATTCCCCCCAAATTTTCAGTAACTAAATTAAAAATAAAACTTTCACTCTCTCTCGTCGCACCCCACCCCCACCCCCACCCCCCTCTCTCCCTCTCTCTCTCTGTGGCTCCTTCAATCGATGACCGATTCGTTTAAGTGGAAGCTTATTCAATTTGTTCGAAAATATAATGCTCGAATTGGTACATAAATAAGTTATAAAACTCAAATTCTTAGTTTCATTTAGTTTTAAATTGGGGATATTTCAATTCTAAACCCTAATTGCAGTTCATGCTTGAGCAAGGATCTATTTGTTCCTAATGCTACTTGGGACTTCTATTTTGCTGTAGTGCCTTGTGGTCGGGTTATTATTGTATCTCAAGATGACTGCTCAAACTCAAGAAGAACTCTTGGCTTCCCACCTTGGGTAACAAATCATCGATGTATTCTCTCTCTCTCAGTAATTGTTTTGTAGTTGTGTGTTCTTTTATGCTTGCTTTGATGCTTTTATATAAAAAGTTCCAATCTTGTACAACCTTACATGGATTAGATATATAGGTTTTATATAATTGTCTTTATAGTATGTTTTAGGGGTTTTATATATCTTGAATCTGATGACAATTAAATATGGAGATTCTTGATTGTATTAATGTAATTTAAACTTGTATTACAATTGTTTCAGTTACCTAAGCTAATTAGTTAGTGATGTAATTATGTGAATTTTGTTAATGATTGTTGTGTCGATTTTGAATATGTGCTCTATCTCTGTCCGAGTCTATCGATTTCATAGTGTGTTATGTCTTGTGTTTTTCACACAGAGTGGTTACTAATTAGTATGTGAATATGTCACAGCTGTTTATATTTGAGTTTTGTTTTTTTTGTTTGTGTTTTATTATCATTTAACTTATAGCTTAACACTTGTGAAATATTGTAAATGTCAACTGATGGACCGGAACCAAGTCAGATTGCCAATCATAATACATGGAAATCAAAATTTTAGTTGATTGAATTTGAGATGTTCTGAGCTTGGATAGTTCTGATGAAACATAACACTGTAAGGAAAATGTTTAGTAGCTAATGTTAAGAAGCGAGGTCAGTAAACTAATCATGTATGCAATATGATGTCACTTCTTTTTAGATACGGTCAATCTCAAGAATTGAAATACTTATACGAGAACTCTCATCTTTTATTACTGAAAAGAGAGAGAGGTACACTGTTACAGCCTTGCAGAAACTTATAATGTCATTGAATATAGTTTTGAAACTTATAATATCATTGAATATAGTTAAACTTGTGTTTTTGTGTGATACACTGTTAGTCAAGATTAAAATGTACTGGTCTAAAATTATTGTTATCGAATGTCGGTTAGTACTTAGTACTGAAAATGGCCTCTTGTGCCTGAGATCAAATTGTCCATCGAACCTTACTTAAGGTACTTATTTTAGTAAAGAAAGTATCTAATTGTTATTTGTTTCTGAAAATTGTGATGTAGTGGCTTAAGGAGCATCCCAGGTTTGTCAGCAATCCCCTATATATTGCTGGCATTTCCTATACTGGAATAGTTCTTCCAGTAATTGTCCAAAACATATACAGTGGTACCAATATGCATAAGCTAGTCTTTTCATGCATCTACAGATTTGTAATTCAAGTGAAATATGTCCAATATTGCTAAGGCATATCTCCATTAATTTGAGATATACATAAAGATTATATATGTTTCCCACAAAGTTCATATCACATTGTATAATTTGTTTATCAAGGTTTTGCATAAATATATTTGCTCATGCCTAATCTTCGGCAGTTTTGAACTTTTTTCAGGCAACGAACTTGGCAACGAGCCTATAATCAATATCAAAGTATGTACAAGATACCTTTCATAAACTTGAAGTGCGCAGAGTGTCATTCTACTATACTAGCAATCAGCTTATTAGTCATCTTGACATTTTTAATTTTTTTTCTTACAAATTTCAGTTGCTCCGTATCTTCGAATTGAGTGTAGGGGTATATTCTTAACAACCCTTTGACATATAGAAGTATAGACTTCAATTCAAGGATTCCATATGCTCATCAGTTCGCGCTTCTCTCCAACGAACTCTTTAAGGTGAGCTTAAAATTTAGTTTGCGAGAAAAATATACATCATGTTGAGTACTGTTTGCTGGTAGTATTATTAATTATTTTTATATTTTGTACGTAGGCAGCGGAAATAAATTGCCATGGTGACTATAAAAACGAGAATCCTAGCATACTGTGTGTTGATAGTGTACAAGAAATAGACAAGGTTAGCCAGAAGCATCCTTATCCAAGAAATATATAACAATTTACAATATAGATACTAACACACATACAACTAAATCTTTGTGTGTCATAGTGTCTTGAGAGCATATTCCAGATGCATATATTAGAACCCATATGTCTTGAAGATACTACAGCACTATATAAGGATGGAAGCTCATCAGAAAAGAACCGGACAAATGTCATTCGGTCAATAAAATACATAAATACAGGGTGTAGGGTGAGCTAATGACATATAATTATATCAAATACCATTTCATTAAGCACAAAAGTGAATACATTAAAGTTCATATTAGTAAAACCCTTGTTGGTTCACAAGCGTCTTTACACATTTGCAATATTTTTTTATGAATAGAACTGTATTATTTACTTTGAATAAGACTACAAAAGAGTACCCATTATTATAAAACAAGGACATATCTGCATATTATTCTGAACTTTGCTAAGTTTGCTTATATATTTATTGTTCTCTATAGGAAAATGGTTATAGCTACTTTGGTCATTGGGCGAATGAAAAATCATTGCGAGAAGCTCTGCACATCCACAAGGTATAATATTTTTCCAACCATTAATAGAATTATATTAAAAGAATAAAGTTAGTACGCAGGGAGAGTACAGAGAGAAAAAACACTAAACTGGGAGAACTAGAATAGTTTTATAATATCAAATGAACTAAATATATATAGCAGCTTGTGAATTGAATCAAGTAAATGTAGGAATATATCCTGGAATAAATTAAAATAGAACTTATCTACTCCTAACTAAAGAACTAAATCCTTTAGACTATGATTGTTATTTGACTGAGTTCAAACATCAGAAGACTTGTAATAGCATCTTATTTGACTACCTTACCTCTTAGAAAATAGCCTAAATTCAATTTCAAAGTTAGTAGCTGCATAACTCAATCCGCTATCATATTTGAAAAACCTTTTCTAACTCTCCTTATTTTTACAAGTCATGTTTGATTGCAAATATATTACATATGATCAAGCTTAGTTTAGTTCTTCTCATAATTTGGGTAGAAAAAGTTTAGTGGCTTATTTGTTTTATTAAAGAATTTAGTTATTCAATTTACAAACTTCCTCACATGCAGAAGTTCTTACATATGATCTACCCATTTTGCAGATAAAGAGGGAAGTGGCAACAATGAAGTCGATAAAGCATCCACATGTTGTTCGTCTATTTCAGGTCTACTTCCCTTACCCTCAGCCTATCCCCTAGTTCTATTTGAGTTCCTCATTGAAGTAATAACAATGTGCTTCGGTCGATGTTTTTCTGGATCTGTTTACTCAGAATTATCTAAATCAGCTTTGAATGATAAGTCTTCTTAAAAACTATAATGAGCTATAATATTGGAAAAACAAGCCAATATTTTCCTAAAATTCATAAATTGCTTACTAGGAGAAAGAAGTCAAGAGCTATAAATACTTTTGTAAATTACAATATAAAATCATTTGACATGAGGAGTAATTCATTTGAAGGTACAAGTTGTTTTGTAGTAGTGAAAACTTTTGCTACAATATTGAAACTTAGATTTGTCTTCTATTGGCCATTTACAATTGTCTTTCGACTCTCCTCAACATCATATGCCAGTGCTATCACCCTCTGCAAGTCAGGTGAGTTGGTCCTCTGATGGAGATCTAGCGGCAATGGATATCTTTTTAGCTTCAAGACGACTGTGGTTGGGTTCTTTAGGCCCTGATGCATCTGAAGCGCTAGTAAGATTCCAGTTTGAAAAGTTTGGTCCAACAGAGCAGTTCTTATACTATCCTTACAATGGTTGTGAAATGCTAAAATGGTTTCCATTTATTTCAGAAATACCGACTTCATGATCGTCGATCCCCAACAAGCAAATCAGCAGATTCGGCACTTACTCTAGGATCAGCTTTATGAATCTCTAGATATGCTGAATCATCAACCCAAACTCGTTCCAAGTCTACTTCTCATGAGGGTCCACTACGACTGATTAATACCACCAGAAGGACTTCTACTACAATTGGTGATAGCGTAGAAGATGAAGAAGTTGAACGATCCAAAAACTATAGTTGGAAAAACTGAGTTCGGGCCTCTTACAAATGTTGTTGTATAAAATATACCCATCTACCAAACTTTGCAGATAAAATTATACGCTGGAAAGATGGACTACAAAAATAATACAATTGATAATATGGTAGGTGTTTAGGAAGGCCATGAAATTTTGCAGACTTGGTTTTTGTTACCGCCTGTCTTGACTTTTAGTTGTTTTGAGGTTTTCCGGTATAAAGAACTTATGTTGAAGTGTAACTTTGCTGAGCATGAAAGACATGATGACTTTGTCTATAAACTTGTTATACATTACTTTTAATAAATAAATATTGATGTCAAAAAAATAATTGTACATCACTTTTAATGAATAAAAACTGATGTCTAAAAAGCAATTGTTCATCACTTTTAATGAAAAAACTGATGTCAAAAAAAATAAATGTAAATCACTTTTTGCTAAAAAACTGATGTCAAAGACTGATATTTTCAAGTCTAAAAGAAATATAGACATCATTTTATTTGGGATAAAACTGATGTCTAAATGTAGACATAGACATCACCTTTTACTAAAGAAATCGATGTTTAATATCTGATTTTACATCACCTAAATGAAAATATCCGATGTCTATGTGGAAAAAAACATAACTCATTATATGTTTAATCCGTTATAATAGGTGCAATTTATTTATTAAATTATTTATTTCTAACATTTTTTATAAAAACACAATGCATGGACATCAGCTTTTTTGCCAGAAACGTTGTCTAAGCCAGTAAAGACATCGGGTTATGGCCGATATCTAGAATAGACATCACCGACATCAACATCGGTTGCTAAACATCATAGACATCGGCCAAAAACCGATGTCTATGGAATTTTTTCTTGTAGTGAAGAGATCACGTGAGCTCATATGGGGAGAAAGCATCTTCCTAGATACATACAAATCAGATGGAATTAAAATTTTCAAATCAAGATGAAGGATATGAGCATGGGTGAATGAGAGAAGAGTTTGTTGGGCCTGCAAAATTCTCTTCCGAGTAAGTGGACTATAACCGGAAGAGATCAAAGAGATTTGAATAGGGGATGAAGTTTTGAAGTCGTAATAAAGTAACTATATTGGAGTTAAATCCTATACTGTAAATGTCTAGTAAGCAGTTGTGTGTAAAGTGGAGAAATAAATGTGTAAAGATGAAAAATGAAGATTATTTGGAAGGCCAGGACAAGGAAGGGAGCCTACTTTAGCGACCCCTCCATAATTATAACTGAAGATAATGACCATCAATATAACTATGAAGGATATAGTTCAAATTACAGAAAAGATAGGAGATACTCGCCTAGTGAATTCAATAAATATTAATGTTTTGATTGTAATTAACTAGAGCTATCAAGTCTTTTATTTCCAAAGAGTTTGTGAATAAGTTGTAATGTGAGATTCCATCCTTAAAGAGAGTATTAGTTATAGAAGTACAAAATCAGTGTAAAGTTTCTTTTAGTCAAGTTCTTCCTTACAGTGATGTTGGGATAAAAGGTTGTCATCTCTCTGCAAACTTGATACCTTTCAAGTTTAGATGATTTGATATAATCTTAGGAATGGATTGGATAACATATCACGATGTTCAAATTAAATGTTTAAATAAAAGAATTAAGTTAAGATCTACGGATCAGAATAAAGTTATATTTTAAGGACGGCAGCAAACATAAAAGTTTTTGATGAATGTTAAAGATCAGACGATGTTAAGGCAAGGATTAAAAGCATATTTAGTGCATATGGTAGATGTCAAAAAATAAACACATAGGATTGAAGAGATCCCCTTGGTTGATGAGTTTTTTAATGTATTTCCAGATGAATTACTAGGACTACCCCAAAACAGAGATAGAATTATCTATCGATTGGGCACCTGGAACTAATTTTATGTCGAAGGAACTGTACAGAATGGCACAAATGGAGATGAAGGAATTGGAAACTCAATTGAAGAGTCTCTGGATGTTACCAAAGCACCTTCATGTGCTAAACAATCTTCACAAATTGATAGGTTTGAGGGTAGTACTCCTAAGGGGGAGCTATCTAAATTCTCTCAATTCAATTGAAGGTTCCTCATGAAGGAACAACTCCCCTCAAAACCCTAGCTGAGATTGTCTTAACAATTGAAGCTAAAAGTCCAATTGCCAATGAGCCTGTTATCGGGGAGGCAAGTCTAGCACATTCAAGTGCCAGCTCTTTGCCAGAAGAGCAAGGGTTTGAGGCCATGTTACATGAAAATAATCTTGTTAAATCCCCTTCAATTCAATTGGAGGTTCTCATTGTTGGTCAACAACAACTATAATTTCTACTGTGAGTCAAACTGTGACATCTGTCACAAGTAATGTTCCAGAACCCCAACCATCTACCTCAACTCACACAGACCTACCATCTACATCCAACCCTTCTAAACAACCCTCAAACCTAATCTCCTAGTGGGTCAGCATGCGCAGGCTCAACCAATCATCATGAATGACCTTCTGGTAGATAAACTCTCTGGACTTGCCAATATCACACAACAGTATCTTACAATAGACATGTATAATCAGGACTTTCAAGCAATCTTGTTATCTTACAAAACAGATATTGAAGACCAACAACAGAAAATTATCAGTGAAGCTGAACAAGATGGCAATGTAGATACTTGGTTAGACAAGGACTTTAGCTTGAGCATGGATGAGGTCTTGGAAATTTTTTAAAAAGGATATATCACAATATTGGAAGCAATTCCAAGGCTCTCAGTCCACATAAAGTCTATGATGTTGTGACAGAAGTCTACAAAGCTCAACTCAAGGCTTTTCATCTCATAAGTACAGCACTCCAGCAGACTCTGGACAGTTATCAAGATAAGATAAGAAGGTTGGTAAAACACAAGTTTGATGACCTTGTGCCAACTCATTTAGAGATCAAAAACAAATTCCAGAGATTTATTTATCAAATGGGAATGTTGATATGACTAGCATGGAGGAAAGCATCAAGAATCTTAAATAGTCCTTTGTGGCTCTACATGAAGTTGTCCAGAATCATATCACCAGTAACAATGACACAAGGGTCAAACATGATCAACTGCATCAAGGTAGATATGAACCATCAGCTCTCTTAATGGAAGGCATCAAGAAATCAGTTCAGGATTTATTTGGTACTTCTGTCTCTACACGATCTCAACAACCATTGTCTACATCAACAAATCACCAGATTCAATCTCTACAATAGCAAGTTTTAACTCTCCAAGCCTCAAATGACTCACTCACATCTCATGTCCATACTCTAACGTCTCTAGTGCAAAGTTAATAGAATAATATCAGGACCCTAGTAGACTCCCACAAACACATTAAAATGTAGAATTCAACATCTTTTACAGCTATCATGAGTGCCTTGAATGTTCCCCTATCAGCTTTCCTGCTTCCTGCCAACAAGATGAAGGGGGAGATTGAATCTAGGAATCAACAGTTCAAGGAAGCTGGTAAATCTTCATAATCTAAAGAGGCTGGAAAATCTACTACCCACTCTAGTCATAGTACTATGTAATTAAAACTCTCTCAAGATTCTAGTACAGACATGCTCCAGAAAGCTGCACTAGGACCCTGTGAAGATTAGGAATTTAATGAAGTACTAGCGGTTCCAAGAGCCTCTCTGGCTAACAACATCAATATCTTAAGAGTGGTAATAGTGAAGGTTGACAACTGTTTGGAGAAGAGAATAGTAACCACTGTCAATGACAGTGGTTTGGGAAAATGTCTACAGGCATCTCTCTCAAATCTTCAAAGTATGAGAGCATCTGAGCTAGTTGTAATAATTGACAGAGTTAATCCATTAATTCCAAAGGAAACCAAATTGCTCAAAGAACTCAAGAAAGCTCAGATAGATGATTTTGTGAAGCCTATCTACATCCAAGCAAGGGGTGGCCTATACAAGACTAATTATGATATTGGAAACTGATCTAAAGAGGAAGAACTTCAAAACAGCTGAAAAATGATGAGAAAAAACCTTCTGGCACAAATCCAAGTCAATCTACCAAAGTAACTGGCAGCAAATTAGAAGAGAAGAAAAGGGATGATAAGAAAAGGGGAGATGAATGGAGAAAGAAGAAGAGGGAATATGGTAAAAGAACCATGAAAAATGTCCTATCAATCCAAATCTCACAAACTCAAACCACTAATCCTGCAAGCTCAAACACTCAACTATCCTTAACCTCTAAGTCTAAACTTTTGTACAAACAACCTGCAAACAACTTACTTAAAATACCAATCACTTCTAGCCAAACCACCCTAAAGAAAATCTCAAACCTACCTTCTTTTAAGCCCCCAAAAAAAACTCATTTCAAGTTTGTTGGGAGAAAACCAAAGAAGCTGCAAGTTGAAAAAGGGGTTATCTGGAATTGCTTTAATTAGACTGATTTTCTACCTCTAAATTGGTACATCACAAATATAGACTACTTTCAACAATTAGCTGAAAAAATAGTCAAAGTTTGGTTTGTATCATTGAGAGAATTCAAAATCTACTATCAAGATGGCTTCTTCACTCTAATTGGAAGGGAATTAATGGATACACTTTCAACGAAAGAAGTTAATGAAGGATAAGGACACAAATACAAAAGCATGCAGGCCTGTGATGTGTATATGGCTGAAAGTAAGAGATAAAAGAAGAGAAAAAACAAATGCTGAAAAGGAAGAAATAGATAGGAAGTATGCATAAGAAATTGTTATATTTGAACAAATATCAATTGAGCTCAAGGCAAAGGGGATGAGTAGAATTTCTAAGGATGGACACTTTCTAAACATACTAGTTGGCAGGCTCTCAAGATTCAGAGTTAATTACTTGAATGGTTATTTATTAGATGATTGGCCCAAGCTTGTGGAAGCTCTAAGAGGGATTGAAATCATAGAGGAACTTCAAATGCTTGTAAATCTAAAGGACCTCATTAGAAAATAATCAGGCTGTGAGAATTTCATGTAATGAATGTACTTATTAAACTCATATAATCACTCAGTGTATAAAAGCTGTATTTATTCTCTTGTCAATTTTTATATGATCATTTTATATTTTCATGTAACTTGGGGTTAGTATTTTTATTAGGCATTAATTTGTGATAATCAATCTTCTCACTAATAGGGGGATATTATTGTGCAAGACATGCGTATATAATAACAGGGCTAAGTCAGATTGACAACCCTAAGATCTAGTTGATTAATAATTATCTTTATATTTTGTATTGTATTACTTGAGTACGTAAAATGGTTAGAAGATTAGACTGAAATATTTTTCTGTAAATAATTCAAGCCTAAGAAATAAACTCTGGAAGAAGATTCAAGATAGATCATGCCTCAGAGAAATGAAACAGAAGCTTGGAGTTGAATAAATCTGTTTTATGAAAAATGTTCAAAGTCAAGACATCGACAAGTCACTAATGAAGTAATATAGAGAAGTCATTCGAGAAATCTAGAATGACTTATCGAGAAGTCCAAAATGGCTTATAGAGAAGTGTCAAAGATATCGACAAGTCATTTCTGCATGTAGAGAACTCAGAGATATCGACAAGTCAAAATGAAGATATGAATATTGGAGATATCGATATGTCAAATTATTATTGGAGATCTCCGAGATATCGACAAGTTAAAATGTATATAGATATCTCTGAGATAATGACAAGTCAATTCTACCTATAGAGATCTCAGATATATCGACAAATCATTTAGGATGCAAATATTAAGAGACCTCAACAAGTCGAATATACCTATAGAGAACTCAGAGATCTCGATAAGTCATTATACTTCTCGAGATGTCACTTCACTATAGAACAAACTAGAGATCTCGATATGGCTCTCAGATACAGAATGTAAAGAAATGAAGATTCAAGATTATCAGTCAACAAACAATCTATCAACTAGATTAGCTGGGGAGAATGCAAGATCAAGGGTCAAGATTAACTAGATAAAGGATGGTCACGTACCTGCAAGATTCTGCATAGATTTGCTAAGCGAGGAAGGAAAATAGAAATAGGTTACTTTAGAAAAGGGTTGAGTACATTTTATTGAAAGTTTTGTAAACCTGTGCTACTAGTGTATAAAACATGCACTTGTCCTTAGTTTAGATGCAATAAAAGTCTTGTATTCTCTGGAGATACAAGTTGAGTTCTTTACTTATAAAGAACCCAGAATTTATAGGAAGACCTAACTTGATTTTAAGACAAAATTAAGTGAGTTTTAAATATTGTGTTTGCAAGTTTATTTGTGCTAACATAATATAACTGCATTTTTTATCTTCTTTGTTTACATAATCAAAAAAATCTACAAAGGCATAAAATATTCAAAACACATTCAAGCTGTGTTGTATTCAATATCTAACAATCATTGCCCCAACCGAAAAATAAAAAAATATATATATTGTAAATCAATTATTTATAAATACATTTTCATGTTAAAGCTGGTAAGCTTTGTAAGACAAAAAAAATATTTAAATCTAATGGGGAAGGAAACATAGATTTGACATTTTTATAAATTGAAATGTAAATGAAATTTTATTTGAAAGATGCCAAGTCATACATTAAAGTGCCTTGAAAAAATATTTTAAAGGTCTTTCTTGCACCAAATTCAATGTTGAAGAATTTGTCAAAGGAAAAATGCATTAAAATAGCTTCCACAATTTAATTACTTGTATAAATTTTGTCAAATTAGTGGGACATGCATCACATAGTTTTCGAACTGTTTATATTTAATTAAGAATTATTGGTGATCTCACCGAAATTAATATTTCTTTGATGGCAATATTCCTTCACTAAATCCCACCCCACTTAGATTTGAGTATATTTATTTAGAGCCAACTTTTTATTTATCTAACAATGTTACTTATTACAAAACGTTAGTTGATAAATTACTTCATAAAAAATCAACTAATGAACATTTTTAAAATAATCAAACTTTTAAAAGGTTATATCTAACTTTCAAATTAATATCAAACTGTGTATATATATATATAGATGAACATATAGTACTTTAATTAAAAGTACTATATAGAACTTTTGCACATATATATGTCCAATAACAAGTTCAGCAACTTATTTATAGTTGATGATGATGGATGATGATCAATTTTGGGTGATGTCAACCAAATATAACATCATGTAGATAATAAGGAATTATCTAGGATATAGAGCAGTCAATTAACTCCATTAATATGAGGTCAATATATGATGTATTTTTGGATGTGCCCAACATTAAATTGATGCTGACTCGGCCCAAAAGAGACATATTATACTATTGTGGAGTTATGACTTGCTAGCGCCCCAACAATAAGTAATATTTTATATTTTAAATTTTAAATTTTCCTAATGTATCAAAAAGTAACCACAAAATTAATCAATTTATAGTAAATTTTAAGTATTAAATAGTGTAAAAGAATTCTTACCAAGGGGAATAATGAACTCACTCTTCTTATCTTTTTCTAGAGACAAAGTTTTTTTCTCATTAAAAAGTGAATTTTGTTTGCTCTGACCAAGTCCATGCATGGGAACATAATTGACAAGAGTTCTTTTAGTCTTCCACCACAAACCACATGGGTTGCATAAATTTTGGTTCAGTAGGGGTCCAGAGCTCAACAATATTGTGTATATTTCAAAGGATACCAAAATATTTTATATTTGAGTATACTATGTAATTCCACTCAACTTTAATACTACGAGGTCTAAGGAGAATTAAAAACTTAATATGGTATTTGCTCATGGAGGTCATAAATTATAGGTCCAAGGTTTATATAGTATAATTAAAATAAAAAGTAGGCAGGTATTAGAATTACAATATTACACTATATTTACATATTATCAAATATATCATATCTTTTACATATCATGACACAAATAAGTTTTCAAACTTTGCATAAATATTTTTAATATTAGTACATTTTTTGGAATCATTACCATGTCCTGCATCAAATTATATCACAATCTAGAACCTTATTAACCCAAAAATGTGTTTTTACATTATCAAAAAAACAAGAAATTTGGTCATAGTCATGAGATTATTAAAAACAATTCATAAAAGCCTATGTAATATGCTATCTTAATTATTTTATGGATGGTTAGATCCCAATGGTTCAAATTTTATTATAATATTGCACTATATTTATATACCATCAAATATATCACATCTTTTACATATCATCAAACAAACAAGTTCTTAAACTTTTCATAAATATTTTTAATATTACTCAATTAAAACAATTCATATCATTTCCATGTCGTGCATCAAACTATATCACAATCTACAACCATTTTTTAGCCCAAAATTTAGTTTTTTTCCATTACAAACGGAACAAACAATTAAATAAAGTTGGTCATCATCATGATATTTAAAACAATTAATAAAGGCCTATGTAATATGTCTTCATAATTCTTTTATAGATTGTGAGATCAAAATAGTTCAAATTTGATAATTGTTGTATTATTTCATGCTCTCCACGTACGCATATATTCTAATTCTTATGATTTTAATTACTATTGGGCTACGCGATATCATAAATCTCTTTGTTAACCCCTTACTCTAAAATGGATGCATGGTCAATTATGATTTAGCTCCCATTACCACTTCAATATTTTTTCAAGATATTTCTTATCAAAAATTTATCATATACATTAAAAGTTTCCAAATAAGATTTTGTATAGATTTTTAGGACTATACTTAAAACTTAATTTAAGCCGACTTCTGATGAGAGATACAAAGATCTAAGAAAAAGTTATTGAATGAGATATCAAATAGAGGTGGTGAATCAAGTTCTAATAACAAAAGAAAAGCTACTTCGAAAAATACTTATTTGAAATGAGTATAAGGTATACAATTTTTAGAACACTTAGGCTTTACTTCACAATGAAAACATGGTCCTTTTCTACCAATGAGTTCTTCTATAGAGAATTATGTCACAAGTAGTGAATCAAAAATTATGTTTATTTTGGTTGGCTTGAGTTAACATAAGAAAAGGATAATTTTTTTCTTCTTACAACTAAACTATATATTAAGAAATGAATTCAGTCATAGGATATGCATATCTGAGGTAAATCATAGCCCATAAAGGGTCTGGGCCCGAAACCCATAATTGGTCATGGCCGTCAGGTCAGGTCGTCGAGGACATGCGGGCTGGGTTACCACCTGGGCCTTAAATTTTTTTGGCCCATTTTTTTAAAAAAAATTACCAAGGGTATATATAAATAAGTATAAAAAAATAAATAACTATAAATACATAAATATTCTTCAAATTTTTAAATCATTATATTATCTTCTTAATACCTCACTTACGGGTTTAATGACCACAACCTTACTTTAATATGATATCTAACAGTTTCCACCTAATTACGTGTAATGCATCCACATCCTCATGAGTTCTAAGACCATATGAATCTACATTCACGAACATACACATCATTTTGAGCGTGAATGGAGGCCAAAAATGATACATGCCAAAGAAACTAGTAATCATTAATTATAAGAGGGAGGTCGAACCTTCTATAATATTGCGGTTAATGGCTACAACAGTTTTGCTCTTTTCGGAGAAGTTAAAATTTATCCAAGGAAACTTATACCTGTTAAGATAACGCGAATACAAAAACTATAACACTTAAATAAATCATTTATAAGAATAATTGGTAAAATTCAAAGGAAACAATTATATATTAGTTAATAATTTTGGGAAAAAATAATAAACAAAACAAATTATACACAATATGTAAACCACTTAGAGTAGTGTATGGACCATACCTCTACTTCAAATAGCAGAGAGGTTGTTTCCGTGAATACCCCTGCTTAGTATACCACAAAAATGGTGTGCGATAAAAGTACATAATTGCAGAATTAATGAATACAAATATAATAATAAAAATAAGAAATGTGCACAAAATAAACCTAAAAAAAATAGATATTTTATACTCTGACTAATAAATCTGAGATAAACGTTGAAGATCATCCTTACAATTCCAGTCCAACGGTGAAATAATGGTGGGTGTCCGCTAGTCCGATCTATACCGACAATTGAAGAGAAAAATCCATCTTATTCTTTGTATCGACACTAAACCACAATCATCATCGACCAGCTCACCTATTCAATATCATAATCCAGTTGCCAATTCCTGTTGGAAATGACTACATCCACCGGATTAATAAGTGATGAATAAGTGATGACGTATTCTCGATATCTGTAACACCGTCAATTCGAATCTCATCCTATTTTTTTGGAGCAGTGGTGGTGGTGATGATAACCTTTCTTATGACTACTGAAATCTTCATTACAACATTAAAATTAAAAAAGAAAAACATCCTATATATATTAAATTCTTGTGTTGCATCATGATATTCAATCACCTTGTGGACTTTTTTCTTTTTAATAGGTTTGAAATATTCTCATTTATAGATCCAAATTTTCCGTAGAACTATTGATTGCTTTTACTAATTCCCCAATAAAAAAGTTTAATCTTAATAATAAGAAGACAAAAATAGATGTTAAAAGAAAAGTAGTTTAACTAAAAAAACTCTATGTAATCTAGATGTGAATTCTCCATCTTATTATATTCTTTTAACTTAAGGAATAGAAAATCAGATTGAATATAAACAAAAAGTATTATATTATCTTGAAAATAAGTGTGTTTAATAGAGTGATTCCATTCCTTCATTAGGAGATTATAAAAGTATATCATATCTTACTGATTATTTACTCAAATCATGGGAGTCGCAAGACTACCCTCGAATATCAACTATAAAAATATATGTAATTTTCATTAATTAATTTATGAAATTTCTTAGCCTTTAGATCTAATTCCAAATAAATGGATATATATTGGAGTGTGATCATTAGAGAATTTCGTTTGATATACAAGCAAATTTTAGAGGATTTGTTTTTCAATTTTAGGGGATAAATGTCAAATTGTTGAATTTAAATTTGTTTTTAAGTTGACTCCAACTTTTGACATTCAATACTATTAATCGCAACCGACCAACTATAACAGGTATCTCCACCTTATGCAGAGACTGATGCATATGAAGACCTTAACTTATCAATTCGTAAGAAAAAATTATTTTTTTTCTAAATATTCTCACAATTTTAATAAAATAATACAAGAAACACAATAATAAATATGAAAGTGACACTAGTATAAGATTTCAGATAAGTGATATGTCAAAAAATTCCAATATACGGCTTAGACCAAGACCGCCCTATTCGAAAGTGAAGGGAGGTTGTTTCCATGAACACTCTTGGCTTAGTGCACGATAAAAATAGTGCCTGATTAAAATACATAATTGCACAACTGATAAATACTAATACAATAGTTAAAATAAAAAATTTGCTCGAGACAAACCTAAAAAAATTTAGATGCTTTATATTCCCAAATTGACTAATAAATCGGAGACAACCGTTAAATATCATCCTTACAATTATAATCCAATGATGAAATAATGGTATGTATCCGCTAGTCCAATTATGTACAGATAATTGAAGAGAAAAATACATCTTATTCTTTGTATCAACACTGATACCATAATTATCATCGACCATATCACCTTTTCAATATCATAATCTGGTCTCCAATGCTAATTGAACACCACTACATCTAGTGAATTAACTAGCAATAATGCATTCTCGATATCCGCAACACCTGAATTTCTAATCTAATCTTGTTTTTTTGGAGCGAAGGTGATGGTGATAATGACCATGCTTGTACTGAATGGAATATTTATTACAATATTAAAATAAAATAAGACAAAGATCCCATATATTGCATCATGATATGTAAACTCCTTGTGGACTTTTTTCGTCCTTAATAGGTTTGCAACATTCTCATTTATAGATTGAAATTCTCCATAAAAATACGGATTATTTTTATTAATTATCCAATCTAAAAAAAGGTTTAATAAGTAATAAGATCACTAAAACAAATGTTATAATAATAGTAGTTAGACTCAAAAACCTTTATGTAATCTAGATGTAATTCTCCATCTTATTACATTCTTCTAACTTAAAAAATAGAATGTAATATTGAACACAGATATTAACTAATATATCTTCTTGATAAGAACTATTTTTTATACATATCTCATTCGTTTCCCAATATAATATTTTGTTTTGAAATCATTAATATTTAGTTAAAAATTAGTTATAATCTGACAAGAACTATCACTTCAAGAAAATAAGGGTAAATACAACTGATTTAAATTCGACCGGGGTCAAATTCAACCGCAGAAGGTCGAATCCTTTGGACACGGCCTCGCTCGAATTCAAATGGTCGTATTTAAACAGTCGTATTTAAAACCAATTATAACCGAAAATGGTTGAAATTAAAATGGTATAAATTAAACCGGTCGAATATAGCTACTAAATTAGACCAATTGTTTTTGGTCCAATCTACCCCCAATAAAAAATGAGGTGAATTATCACGCCAAGTAATTTATTTCTCACTCCTAAATTCAACCGATTTCAGTAAAATTTTATATTTAAAAATGGTGGGAAATTTACACATACTTTTAAAATATTCAAAACAAAAGGTGAGGGAAATTTCCCGCCCTTTTTTGAAGTTATATTTCAATGGAATTTAGTTGCATTTAGGATTTTTCTGAATTTTAATTTTTAATGAAAAAGTTTATTTAAATGTTAGTGAATATTTTGAAATTATGAATATTGGAGAGAATAAAAGTTATCCAACTAAAAAAAATTAGTTCTTAAAAAAAATTATGCGTTATAAGAATTTTCAAATTTCTTTATTTGTTTTAAACTTAAAATTTATGCTAGATAGTTGTACTAGTCAAAGCGATGCTTAACTTTTAAAATGACTAAACAAATAAAATTATTTTAATCTAAAATTTGAATATATCACTAATATATATATATATATATATATATATATATATATATGTGTGTGTGTGTGTGGCATCCATACGGTTGGATCAGTGAAAAATATTTATAAAAAAATCGACACACCAATTCAGGATTAAACACTTATTAGTACTGTTAAAATGGAAAATTAAATAAATTTATTTTGATATGAAACTTTGGTTAGACCTGTCTTTGTCTGATGTTTGTAGTTGTGACAGTAGTAGCAATATCAAGGATGTAAATTTTACCGGCACTGTTAGCGCATACAAGATGTTTGATGCAATGCCTAGCAGGAAAAAAGAGATGGTTTTAGTACATTATAATAGTAATTATCGGATCTTTTCAGCCATTAAATCTGTTTGTTGACATTGTCTCTTTATACATTTGTGTTGTATTAGTTGCAGATAATATTGTGTAGAATTGTGGTTGTTGAAATATATGTTCCAAGATGTTCTAGTTTGGTTATGTTGAAATTATAAAATGAAATTGAGCAGAATTCTCTTGCTTTTTAAAATCTGGTGTTAGTTGAAAATTAATCAAATTCAGTTGGATTTATGTTGCAACCAAAAATACTTGAAATTAATTTTAGATTGCATACGGTTGAATTAAATATTTTTACGGTTTTTTTTAAATTTTTTTGAAAGATTTAATTGTTTAGGAAGGATCTTTAAAATTTTTTAAAATATTTATTTATTTGGGAGGGATTTTCAAATTTTAGGTGAATAATTAAATTTGACTACCCTTGGTCAAATTTCTTCAGTTGAATTTAAGTGGTCCTAAATATCCAGTCGTAGTTTACCAATCAAATTTAGTAAAATACGACCAAACTCCTAAATTCGACCATTTTTTCCGGTCAAATTTAGCCTTTTTTCTTATAATGTATTCTATGCAACAAGGGACTATATTCCATTACTAAATTCCACCCCCACATAAAGTTCAGTATATTAATTTAGAGCCAATTCTTTGTTTATCTAACCATGTTGCTTATTACAAAAATTAAACTGATAAGTAACTTAATACATATCAACTCATGAACATTTTTAAAATAAACACAACTTTTAAAACGTTATATTTAACATTTTAATTGATACTAAATTATATATATATATACATAGGAAAGTGCTCAAATACAAACCAATATTAGAATACAAACTACAAACCAATGAGACCCACATGTTTAATCATTTCCCCTTCGTTTTTAATTTTACTTTTTCCGTTAGTTGGTTAACTTTTTATAAAAAGTAATTTCACCGTATTTTTATTCATCTCATACTCATCGATTTGCATAGCATATTTGCTATATTTTAATGACAAATCAGTATTTAAACTTACCCGAATTAGTAAACTCAAATCAGTACTAATTCCAGAACCAGTACTTTTAGGGATTCTCGTAGACATAATTAGTGATTTATCGTCAAAACATATCAAATATGGTATTCATACTGATTGTTGGATGATGTAGAAAAATATAGTGAAGTTAGATTTTAAAAAGAGTTCACTGATTGACGGGAAAAATTCAATTAAAAATGGACGGAATTATGTGTAGTTGTGTATGGGAGGTGTAGTTTATAGTTTGTATTTTAATTTATTTTGTATTGGAGTAAGACTCTATATACATATATACACATACATAAATTTATATAGAAGAACATATAGTACTCTATTTAGTGCTTTATTTAAAAGTACTAAGTAGAACTTTTGCATATATAAATATATAAGTTCAATAGCAAGTTCAGGAACTTATTAGTAGTTGATGATGATCAGTGTTTGAGGATATCAGTGTTGGGTGCTCTCAACCCAAGTATAAAATCATGTAGATAATAGAAAATAATTCGGTGTATAGGTCATCGAATTAACTCCATTAGTACGAGGTCAAAATATGAGGTATTTTTTATGTGCCCAATGTTAAATCTGAGCTCAGCCAGAAACAAACACATCCTACAATTATGGAGTTATGACTTGCTAGCAGCCTAACAATGAGTAATATAATTTATATTTGATGTGTAAAATTTCCTAAAGTATCAAAAGAGTCACCCCAAAATTTAAATCAATTTATAGTAATTTCTAACTATTAAAGAGTGTAAAAGGACTCTTATCGAGGGGAATAATGAATTCACTCTTCGTATCTTCTTCAACGTATACCACTTTTTTGTGGTTGAAAGTGAATTTTGTTTGCTCTAGACAAGTCCATGTATAGGAGCATAATTGACGAGTGTTCATTCAGTCTTCCACCTCGATCAACAGGCATTGCATAAATTTTCATTCACCGGAGTACCGGCCTCCACAATACTTTGTCTGTTCCAAAGGATACCAAAATATTTTATATTAAACTACACTATGTGATTTTTATCACCTTTGACTCAATGAGATTTTAATAGAATTAGTAACTTAAAATGGTATTTTTTAGTAGAAGTTTTAAATTATAGGTCCTAGGTACGTATAATATAATAATTATGAAAAGTAGATGGGTAGTCGCATTAGAATATTACACTATATTTACATAGTATCAAATTAATCACATTTTTTACATATTATGAAAAAAAGCTCTCAACCTTTGCATCAATATTTTTTATACTACTCCATTAAAACATTTTGTGTCATTACCATGTCCTCCATCAAACTATATCACAATCTACAACCATTTTAGTTATTTTAATTACCAACAAAATATGCGATTGAATAAAGTTGGTTATCGTCATGATATTGATAAAGAAAAATTCATAAATTCCAATGTAATATGTCTTCTTAATTATTTTATAAATGGTGAGATCCCAATAGTTCAAATTTGATAATGATTTAAATTATTTTATAAAATTTTGTATAAATTTTAAGTACCAAACTTAAAACTTAAATTAATCCAACTTTCAGCGAGAGATACCCAGATCTAAGAATAAGTTTTTGAATGAGGTATAATTAGCATCTTTAGACCACCATTCTTTTACCTTCAAATATATTCAATGTAGTACATATCAAATAGAGATGGTGAATCAAGTTTTGGTAACAAAAGAAAACTACTTCTAGAAATAATTATTGAAATGAGTATAGGTCTATGAGTTATAGAATAGTTACACTTTATTCCATAATAAAAACATGGTCCATTTGTGCCCATCAGCACGTTCATCAAGATTTTCAATTTTTTTCTCAAAAGTAGTGATTCAAAAAATTGTGTATATTTTGGAGGGCTTGAGTTAACATACAAAAATAATATGAATGTTTTATCTTTACAACTAAACTATATAGTAAGAAAGGAATCCACAAAAACATAAAAGGTCCAGGCCCAAAACCGGTGTCATGAGAATTAGGCTTGTTAATGACAATTGGGCATGACCGTCACTACAAGTCCTCAAGGAATGAGAGGGAGAGCTAACGACTGGGCTCTAAATTTTTTTGACCCATATGTTTTTAAAAAATTTACCAAGGATATATATATATATATATGCGCCTGTGTGTCTATGTTTTTGTGCTATTTTAAATTATAAAAAAGTAATTTGATAAAAATGATCATAATGATGGAAGGAGCTAAAATATTTTTTGGAGTTGATTGCTATCAATATTATTTTATTGAATAATATATTTGAACATGTACAATGATTTCAAAGCCTTTTTGGGTTTTAAGTTTGATTCAAAATCATTGAAATAATTGGAGTATGAGGAACTAAAAGAACATAGCTAGAGTTAAGAAGTGACATCACAATTATTGTGGTTCATAAGACTTTAATTTCATGCTCTTGTACAAGGAATGTCAACACTACAAATTTATGTACCAAATGAGTTCATGTTTACATTTGATTTTCTTCATCTTTTTCACTCTATAGATTTTTTCCCAAATACCTCACTAACTGTAGCATCCCACATGCATAATAATAAGATGATTTGGGGTTTTTGTAGATACAACTCAACATCTAATGTATACCAAATCGTTAGATTTTTCAGACTAATCTTTGGTGGGTTGTTGGGTCTGGTACGCATTCAGTTATGGGTTTGGATGTTATAACAACATACTTTATGACCGCAACCCCACTTTATTATGACATCTAATAATTTCTACCTAATTACCTCTAATGCATCCACGTTCTTATGCGTTCTAAGACCATTTAAATCAATGTGATAGGTCCCAGTGTAAGAATTTAATAAGCTAGAAGGGGGTTGGATAGCTTATTACCTTTTTAAAATTTAGAGCTTGGCTTTTTCAAAATTTCCTTTCTCGTGTGTACGTTTAACTTCTGATATTTGAGTAACTAATAAAATGTAGAATGTAAAGTTACGAAACACAAGATAGTAGACACATTCGATAAAATGATGGTTGGCGGTGGCTAACTGAGTAATTGGAGTCCACTTACCTGTAGTCCACTGCCCGAGCTCCTCCCTCGACTCAAGATATTCTCTACTATAAAGATACTGATTTATAGTTGGCGGAGAAGCCTTTACAACTAACCACAATCTATTTATCTTAGAGCGTTACACACATGTAGCCTCCTCAAAATAAAATAGTTAAACTTTATTACAAAATTATCTGAGAACGAAACAACATAGTCACCTCCTCAAGCACTTACAATCCCTTTTGTTACCTAAATGCTTCTACTTCTTCATTGGACTTGGATCTTAGGTCTTAAATCTTGGGTCTTTCCTTTTTCTAATGAAACAAGGACGACTAACTCCTTGTTGGTACGCCTAAGACTTGTGTCTTAGAACAAGGATCACCTCACTTCAGTATGTGAGGGCTCTGACAAGGATGATGATGTTGGTGGAGATTAGTTACGTTTGCATTAATGAAGTAAATGCTTAAAAAACCTTTTGTACTTGACATTTTAGTGATTTTTTTGATTTTCATCTAAACTTTAGAATAATATGTTTATTTTTTGTGAAGTTTGGAAGTTGTGGGTGGGTTGCTTTTGATTCTGGTCATTTTTTTAATATAAATATTTTATTTAATATATTTGTATTGCTCGTAGTAATGCATAGAATACAGAATTAAAACAAAATATCCAGAATTTCTATCTATACCCATTATCTATGGTGCTTACCTTTCAAAAACCCCAGAGTCCCCACAATTTTCTAGCCAATTATTACCACATTCCTAACCGACGTTACGAAATGTGTGGTAGGAAATAATTTCAAGCATGATCAAAAACCCGACATACCATGTGACGTCGATTGTTCCCACCGTTCACGGGGCATCTAACTTGGATGCCTCCCACTCTACGTTGGACTCTATGTTGGATTGTAGGTCTGTATCATGTGGCTGTACACATCAACACGTGAGTCCCACATTGACTGTGGTCATCTTCATTTTCCACCAATGACATTTCCCACTTAGGCATTTCCTCCCATTCTCAGCCATTTCCAACCGATTTATTGGTAGTAAATGACCGTCTTTTTATAATGATATGAGGGTGCTACCCTCGCTTCCACTTTACAAGAACGAATTTACAAGATCTAGCTCAATATTTCGGCACAAATGCCACTAACCAACTTTTAAATCAAACAAACTATCTCAAATTAGAGAAGTTAGAATAAGAACACCCATCAAAATTATGTGGTGAAATTAGAAGCCTATTAGAAGGAAAACCCACTAAAGCCACGGGTATCGGTTGCCCCTCTAACAACATTTTATTGTTGAAGAAGGGGTTGATGCCTCCACTTGATCCCCCCACCTCATGTATAATATAGTCGAATTGCAACTATTGAGTCAGAAGTCTTCTTTTTGCTCATACATTTCTTTGAAGTACAATAGATTTTATTAAATTTCAATCCCAACAAATAAACCACTTACTTTTGTCTCAACCTATTGCTAATGTGTATACTATACAAGTACAAAAGTATGTAACTAATAAAAAAGATCCGAACCTAGTACTTTTATACCAACTTATATGAAAGACAATTCTCAAGATCATGAACTTTATTTGGTGCATTATTTAATTCATAATATTAATCCAACACAAAATTATTACAAAGAAATATATGTACTATAGACTGTGTTTTATCTATAGTAGAACAGACCGGCAAAAACATAAATATGGGCAATATTATCAATTACATGCATGCCGCATGCCTATAACCAGCCTAATAAAATACACCAGAAGTACTAAGTAGAAAAAGTTTGGATCTTTTAATCAGCACACACATTATTAATCAACATAGATCCCAGAGCAGTCTCTTTAGAAGACATCATCATTCTGCTGTTATCAATAATAAGATCATTTCCTTCTTCATATGGTTTCTTTACTGAAGAGCATTCCTGTTCACGTAGAACTTGTAGGAGTTGGAGGTGAAGTCATCCGGTGCTCGTCAGACAGTATCACTACTACAAAAAATGCCTTAGACATAGGTTAAAAACCGATGTCTGTGTAAAAAAATGTATGATATCTTCGCGACTGATGTTAAATATATTTTTTCATAGACATTGGTTTTTACCCTATGTCTATGACAGACTTTCACAATGGTTTTGGAAAACTTCTTATGTCAAATATCAGGTTAGACATCAGTTATATATTTGTAACCGTTGTCAAAATCCTATTTTAACCTCATTTTCTTTAATATAACCAATGTTAATTTCAAAAATAGACAACGGTTGTTTATTCTAGAATTGATGTTATTTCCCTTTTTACATGTGCTGATATCCCTATATTAACATCGAATATTACACAATACATTAACCACAATACTGAAAAAAAAACTTGATTATCAAAACTCAACCAATACATATATATTATTACCCAATTGAATTCAAGATCAACAAATTCTAAATGTGTACAACTTATCTCAAATACTCCTATTATTATAAACAAACTATTTCGGTGATAAGTACAACTAATCTAAATGTTTAAAATCAACCATATTGCTAGTAATGAAGTCAGCCCCTTTCATGCGGGCTAGTCTTCTTGTCATATCAGCTCCAATTTTCTCTACCATGCTTCCGATCAACAAAACAAATTCCAAGCCTTTCTGAAACTTTCGTCAACTCTTGTTTGCAAGTCTCATCATTATCTGCCTTCTCAAGAGCACTAGTCAATGCTGAAATGAATCAAACAATAACACAGGGAGTGAACAATATTATTCAAATACACAGGTTATCAAGTGTGAAACTTATAAATCTAGGAAGATGGAAACAAACAAATGAAGAAAATGATGCCATATAAAACTGGCGGAGTTGCACAAAAATCTCAAAACCAACTTAAGGTACAATCCTCTTTTCTCTTACAGGCACAAGTTCAACCTAGAGCTACATTCAACATTTCATTGACTAAATGATGCTGATGCGATTATTAGTAATATGAAAAGCTTTGTTTTCCTGTAGCAGAACATCGGTTATTTATTCTAAAATCGATGTTATTACCTTTTTTACATGTGGTGATATCCTTATATATATTAACATCAAATATTTGAAATCTCCCTTGCACTGATCGCAAGTATTCATTCCCTCTGATAGAAAAATGTTCAAATGAAAATTTTAATAAGATATAGATGAAACGTATATAGCTCAGCCTTTCTAATATTTTACTATCAATCAAGCATGAACTTTATATCTAACAGAAAAATCCCTTGTCACACTGATCTAATTATAATATAAAAGATTTTCTTCCGAGTAGGCTATAAGCCATTCATGTACCACTTCTGAGTTAGGTCCTCAAATTATTTAAGTACAATATTCTTTTCTTGATCATTTTACTCTGCTTTCTAACAGGTAGATAAAGATTCATCATAAGATTTTACACCTTGTATCCCTTGATGATATAATTTACATATAAGATGGGAATCAAATACAGATAGGAATGCATGATATAATTTTCTAGTACTAACCTCTGCTGCTCTTGATGAGGAAGTGACAGAGGCAGACTTATCCCCCAAAATCATTCATAGAAATACTTCAGCACCTCAAGGATTTGTTGCATCCCAGACCTGCATTCAATATGATAATTCAGGGAGTTCACTAACTCATTTAACTGTAAAAAATATGATAATCTAGAAGGGACATAGCGCAAATGCTTCCAAACTCTAATGCATGAGAACAGAGAAAACTTTGAAAGTGGCCATTTATACATACAAAATTATGGGAACATGTCTGGCTTGATTAGAACCTTCCAAGAAACATAACTTATGTTCAACAGTCTTAAAATATTATTTATGATGGTATTAAAAGAAATATTACACACCTCCACCAAAGCACCAGCAAAACCTCCCCTGAACCCCTTTGAAAATCTACTAAAACCATACCACGCCTTAACACCAGGACAAAGATAATACAAAGCATTGATAAAAGTATTACAGTGCACCATTAAGTAAGCAGAAGGAATATATAATAATAATGGATTTAGATTCAAAATGTAGTTCAATATACTATTTTATTATATGGTAGTCCATTTTGTGAGAAGCTCATTCTAAAGCAGCTTGTAAGTTTGGTGGAAGGCTTTTACAGTACATGGGCAGTGTAAAATCGTATCAACCATCTATAATCTGATAAACTAATGATATATCAATGCACACAATCATACTTGGAAGCCACTTCTAGAGAAAAAGTATATATAAGGTCACAAAAGGAAAAAAGATTTATAAAATATCTCGCTGAGGACTGAAATTTTGCTACGTCAATTCTCTATCCCTATTTATTTAGTACAATCAAAACTCTCTGCAAGTTCAGACATTGTAACCATATATATATACTTAAGGTTAAGTTAATAAAATATAATTGAAATTTTCATGTAGAAATGTCATTTTCCAAGAGCGTATATGGGGTAACAAAGAAACTGAAGAAGAGTAATCACATTTCAATAGCAACAGTATAGGTTCACTAATCTATTTTTGACATACCAAAGTCACCCTCCCCTGATTAACCATGTAACACCCCAACATAAAACCAACTTCTATCCCCGCCTCCTTCACACCGAGAGAAAAACCACCCCTCAAATACACTCTAACAAGACATGACAAGATATTTTGCATCAAAATGCACTGATTAACATCACGACTCCAGTTCACACACCAAACTAACCTTTAAAAATAAGAGCTAGCAGAAAATTACCCCCCCCCACATACCTACAGACCTGATTAACTAAAGCATCATATAGGCGGACAACCCCTGACAAATTTCCCCTCCCCTCATATCACAAACTACAACACCAAAGCAATAAACCAAAACACCACCCAACCAAAGCAGACACAACCAAACACAACTCTTTTCAAATAAACAAAATGAACAATTTAATATAACCCAAGTAGAGAAAGATTACCTCCTTGGCATCGAGTTGATGACCATAAAGTGAGAACCCATCCATTGGGAGAACTGCGACCAAATGAGGTGGATGAACTTGCGAATCAAATGAACAAAACCCAATGGTTATCGTTGATTCTCATCAGTAGCGGAACCAAAATATAACTAGAGAAAATAAGAGCTTACAACATACAACTCATAAAATGATATATAATAGAAACCAAATCAACAATAAACTAAACCAAGTCGGCCCATAAATTGTTGGAGTTTAATCTAAACTCTGCATGTTTTATTTTGTTTTATTTCAGTAGTAAAATAAATTGTTGTCCTTGTTTGTGTGGAACAGGACTGAGTCAATAGGTTGTTATCGAGTTTGTAGGAGTGTGTAACAGCATGACTAGAACGTGGGGAGGTCTCCTAGTTTATCTCAACCACTGCTAGTCTAAAAACGTCTTTATGTATGTGCTTTGCTTTGTAAGCTGAGAACTGGTTATTTTGCTTTAGCATTCTGATAAATACAAAACTGAGCTTGCCTCATTGTGTGTGTATTGTCATTTGTGTGTGTGCGTCTATACATTCATATATATATATTGGTTAACGTCTTTGATCCTACATTGTGGTATCAGAGCCTGCAACACTGGGTACGTGAATGTCGAAAACAACAACAATGGAGGAGAACAAGGTTAAGGGAGGATCAATAGGCCTGAGTTATCCAACACTTACACGGGAGAACTACACAGCCTGTTCCATGAAAATGAGAGTGTAGATGCAAGCCCACGGAGTGTGGAAGGCTGTTGAGCCCAGCGATCCAAAAGGTGTAACTGAAGAAAAAATGGATAAGATTGCACTGGCTATGATCTATCAAGGGATTCCCGAGGATGTATTGTTGTCCCTGGCAGAAAAGAAGATGTCGAAAGAGGCGTGGGAGGCAATAAAGACCATATGTCAAGCAGTTGATCGGGCCAAGACGGCCAAAGTTCAGACATTACAGGCAGAGTTTGAAGCCTTAGTCATGAAGGAGACGGATAAGATTGACGATTTTTACCTGAAAATCAATGGATTAGTGTCAAATATACGTGCACTAGGCTCAGAAGTGAGTGAAAGCTATGTTGTCAAGAAGTTGTTGCGTGCAGTCCCACCCAAGTTTCTGCAAATCACCTCAACAATTTAACAATTCGGTGATCTTGAGAAGATGACAGTAGAGGAGACAATAGGGTCACTCAAAACTCATGAAAAGAGAATGAGGGGTCAAGCTGGTGCGAACAGCAGTGCAAATAAGGATCAATTATTGCTGACAGAGGAGGAATGGTTAAGGAGGGAAACAAAGGAGGGCAAACTTTTGCTCACCAGGGAGGAGTGGAAAAATCGATCTGCTAACAGAGGCACAGAGGGATCAATGAAGGCACGGGAGCATTGGAATCGTGAGAAAAGCCATGTGAGGTGCTTCAACTGTCAAGCCTACGGTCATTATGCAGCCGAGTGTAAGAAACCAAAGCGTTTTAAGAAAACTGAACTGGAGGTGAACTTGAATCAGACTGAAGTCCTGGGAGATGAACCTGCCTTACTTTTGATGAATGTGGAGAAGTGACGAATAGGGGAATGGTATTGCTGAACGAGAAGGGTGTTATCCCGGTGCTGAAGTAGAGCAAAGAAACCAATGTCGACACTGATGTGTGGTATCTTGATAACGGAGCATCAAACCACATGACAGGCCAACGCAGCAAATTTAGCTCGCTAGATGAGACAATGACTGGACAAGTGAGATTTGGTGACAACTCCACAGTGACAATCAGAGGCAAAGGGTCTATTACGATGAACTGCAAAAATGGTGAAACACGAAAGCTGCACGAGGTATATTATATTCCCTCTCTTCGTAATAATATTATAAGTCTGGGGCAATTATCCGAAGAGGGAAATAAGGTAGTGCTACAAGGAGAGTATCTTTGGGTTCGTGATGACCAAGAGAAATTGTTAATGAAAGTGCAACGTACTGCTAATAGATTGTAAAAGATCAGAATTGAAAGTAGTGAGCATACTTGTTTGATCTCCAAGGTTGAGAAAGATACATGGCTCTGGCATTCTCGTCTTGGCCATATAAATTTCCCTGCTTTGATTATGATGTCCAATGAAGAAATGGCTCACGGTTTGCCAAAACTGATTCACCCCAAGGCACTGTGTGATGGCTGTTTGATGTCTAAACAAACTCAGAGTTCATTTCCTGCAAAATCAAATTTTTGTGCTCAATCTGTCTTGGAGCTGATACATACAGATATTTGTGGCCCATTCACACCACAAACTTCTGCCGGATATCGGTATTTTCTGTTGCTGGTTGACGACTTTAGTAGATATATGTCGGTCTATTTGCTGAAATCTAAGGACGAGGCACTCACGATGTTTAAAACCTTCAGAAAATTGGTTGAGAAAGAATCTGATAAAGTGATAAAAGTACTAGGACTGAACGTGGTGGTGAATTCTGTTCTAATGAATTCAAATTATACTGTGAAGAGGCTGGTATTCAATGACATTTCACATCACCTTACTCACCCCAACAGAATGGCGTCGTTGAACGCAGAAATAGGACTGTCGTGGCCATGGTAAGAAGTTTCTTGAAGGGGATTAATATGCCTGCAATTTTTTGGGGAGAGGCTGTGAGACACTTGGTTTATTGCTTGAATATGCTGCCCACTCGAGCTGTAGCCGGAAAAACACCTCATGAAGCCTGGAAAGGGAGCAAACCACAGTTGCATCATCTCAAAATCTTCAGGTGTATTGCACACATGAAGGTGCCAGGAGTTCACACCAAGAAATTGGATGACCATAGTCGAGTAATGATATACTTGGGCAGTGAACCTGGGAGTAAAGCTCACCGTCTCTACGATCCAAATGAGGGAACCATTCATGTGAGTCGAGATGTCATCTTCAACGAAAGCCAAAGTTGGCCCTGGGAAGAACAACAAGAAAGGGGGCACACAGCATTCAATTTCATCGAAATCTCTGGTAATGCCCAGGAGCAGCCAACATCGAATGAAAATTTTGGGGGAGATGTAACTCCTGGTGCTGAGAATTCAAGTGATGAGAATTCTCATTCAAGTGCTCATTCAAGTGACTCGAGTACTCATTCAAGTGCTCATTCAAGTGACTCGAGTACCTCTCCAAGTGGTGGCTCTGTTAATTCTTCCTTGGCTAACAATGATGCAGAATCGAGTGATGGTGGACCCAGAAGGATGAGGCTGTTAAGTGACATATACAACGAAGCACCAGAGGTTGAATTATATGATGAGGAGCTTCTAATGGCAGCAGTCGATGAACCTAGCAACTTCAAACAAGCTGTTACTCATGAGCAGGTATGACGAGATGCTATGCAAACTGAAATTAAAGCTACTGAAGATAACAAGACCTGGGAGTTTACTGAGCTGCCACAAGGCCACAAAGCCATTGGACTTAAGTGGGTGTTCAAGTTGAAACGAGATGGAGAGGGAAATGTCACGAAGCATAAGGCACGTTTTGTTGCCAAAGGCTATGTGCAACAACAAGGAATCGATTATGAGAGGTTTTTGCACCTGTGACTAGGCTGGAAACCGTGCGATTATTACTTGCTCTTGTTGCTAAGAATGCATGGGAGGTTCATCACCTTGATGTAAAATCGGTATTCTTGAATGGGGACCTTCAAGAGGAGGTATACGTTATCCAGCCTGAGGGTTTTGTGAAGAAGGGTCAGGAATATAAGGTTTATAAGCTGCTGAAAGCGTTATATGGGCTACGTTAAGCACCCAGGGCTTGGTATGCTCGCTTGAATAAATGTCTGGAAGATCTTGGTTTTGTGAAGTGTCCCTATGAACATTCTGTGTACACAAGGCGAGAAGGGGATGAGGTTCTGGTAGTTGCAGTATATGTCGATGACCTTTTGATCACTAGAACCAATATTGGTAATATACATAAGTTTAAGAAGGAGATGAGCAGCGCTTTTGACATGAATGATCTCGAGAAATTGTCATATTATCTAGGAATGGAAGTGGTGTAAAAGGATGGAAATATTGAGATTAAAGAGTCTGTGTATGTAAAGAAAATGATTGAGAAGGCTGGAATGACGGGGTGCAACGCTGTAAAATATCCCATGGACATATTGCAGAAGTTGGACAAGGATGTTCATGGCAAGGCGGTTAATTCAACCACGTTTAAAAGCTTAGTTGGGGGTCTCAGGTACCTTGTTTTCACAAGGCCTGACATAGCCTACTCAGTTGGAGTAGTAAGTAGATTCATGGAGACTCCTACGACACTGCACTTAGCAGCTGTGAAACGTATTCTTCGTTATGTTCAAGGAACTCTGGACTATGGTTTGGTTTACTCGAGAGGTGAACGGAACTACCTGCTAACAGGCTACTCTGATAGCGACTTTGTTGGCAATGTAGATGACAAGAGGTCCATAGGAGGTATGGCTTTCTACCTGAATGAAAACCTTATTACTTGGGTGTCTCAGAAATAAAAGTGTGTGGCATTATCCTCGTGTGAATCAGAATTTATGGCTGCAACTGCAGCGGCATGTCAAGGTATATGGCTTTTAAATTTGCTGAAACAAATAACTGATGTACGTGCTGGTCCAGTTGTTTTATTTATTGATAATAAGTCTGCGATCGATCTTGCCAAGAATCCTGTATTTCATGGTAGGAGTAAACATATAGACATCCGTTATCACTTTATATGTGAATGTGTTCAGAGAGGTGAAGTGGTTCTCAGACATGTCAATACCAACCAACAGAGGGCTGATGTACTCACTAAGGTGTTGGCTAGAGCTAAGTTTGAAGGAATGCGGGAACTGCTGGGTGTGAAGTATCTGCATGGAGTTTAGATTAGGGGGAGTTTGTTGGAGTTTAATCTAAACTCTGCATGTTTTATTTTGTTTTATTTCAGTACTAAAATAAATTATTGTGCTTGTTTGTGTGGAACAGGACTGAGTCAATAGGTTGTTATCGAGTTTGTAGGAGTGTGTAACAGCATGACTAGAACGTGGGGAAGTCTCCTAGTTTATCTCAACCACTGCTAGTCTAAATAACGTCTATATGTATGTGCTTTGCTTTGTAAGCTGAGAACCGGTTGTTTTGCTTTAGCATTCTGATTAATAGAAAACTGAGCTTGCCTCATTGTGTATGTATTGTTATTTGTGTGTGTGCGTCTATACATTCATATATATATATATATTGGTTAACGTCTTTGATCCTACATAAATTAGGTTCCCCGTACTTGACATTTGATTAATTGAAGGGGTTGTTCAATTTGGGGTTTAATTGGAACCGTAATTTAGTTACAATATAGATAATTATGGTTTAAAGCACCTAAACAAGAAAAAGAGACAACTAGATTGAGTTAAAGCACCTAAACAAGAAAAAAAAATTACCATTGGTAAAACAGTGAACACACATTTTATTGTGACATTTCTTTTTAGGTGCTCTAGTATAAAATAATAAATATATGTAATTGTTTAGTGATAGAAATATAAATATTATTGTTATATGAATAAAAATTGAAATCTAAAGAATCTTTAAATTATTTAAAAAATTATTATTCGCCAGCTGCTGGTAGCAAATTTGAATTAAAACAATGAAAGATAAATGATATGTGGTAAGTAGCTATGAGAATGAATTTGGGAGATCAAAAATATATTGTCAAATATTTTGATGTAGTGGGAGGAAAGATTCAAGGTCTAGTTGAGACAAGACCCTCTACCTTTTTTATTGTTTGTGAATATATATATACTAATTAGGCACTAAAACAAGAAATAGGATACCTATACACTAACATCTTAAAAAGCTACTACTTTTTTTTCTTCCTCTCACTTATTTTATAAACTCCTTATAAAATGTACTAAGAATATTTTAAATATTATTTATATGAAAAATGTAATATTATCAATTAGCATATAGTAAAAGGCACAAAACAATCTACTAGATTGGCCTACAATATCTTTTAGCTTCTAGGGAATGACCTTGATTTTCTTTGTAAATCCACAGACAAAACTTAAAACTTGTGCCAGGTGCATATATAATTGTAAACAAGAATCTTTAAACTAATGTTATGTGATATGTAATTATAGATATAAATTTGTGAATTGGTCACTAACAAAGCTTTTTCTAGATCTAAACAGTTTTCAACATTTCACCATAGTAAAACTCATCACAATGGTGACATAACCTTGTAGACTACTATGATGATATAACATGCTTTGAAACTTAACTCCACTAAAATGTTACTTTCATTTCATCTTTCAAGGTGTTAAAACTCAGTGATCATTCACTCTATTTCTCTGTCCTATTTCCAAACTCATTTTAAAAATAAATCCCCTTTGAGGGAAATGCTTTATATTAAATGTGAAATTTTAAAAAATTCTTAATTAGAGGGGCTATTATCTTATTAGGGGAAGGTTTTATATTAGATATAAAATTTTAAGAAGTTTAATTGATTGGCCTTTATGTGAGTCACTCAAAAGCATCAAATTGTGACAAGATGGGTTTTGTTCTCCTCTCCCTACCATTAGCTCATCCAATAATTATAATCAAATTCTAATACTTGCACAATATAAACCATAATCAAAAAACAAAAGATTGCTAGATAATTTTGGATTTAAAATAGAACCAAATGAAAGAAAAAAAAAATCTTATGCAAGTTATGTATAGATCTATCTTCTCTCTCATTATAGTTGTAAACTCTTTTTTCTTTCTTATCTCTCTTACTTACAAGTTTGTTTTAATATTTTAAAGTCTCAATACAAGGTGTAAGAAATAAATAAGGACTTCTTTTAGCCCATCAAAGAAAAAAAAATTAATTAATTGCTTTGTCATTTTATATCTTATTTAAAATCTATAAGATCTTAAAATATCAACGTGTAACCAACTATTATTATATAGATAACTTATTGATTTAACAGGTCTTTTAATATATATTTTAGAATATAATGTTTGATTTTTACAACCATATCAGAATTCTATAGAATCAAATTATTATTTCTTATTTATTTTTGTGAATTATAATATTTATAAAATAATTTTATTTATAAAACTAATAATTTTAAAGGTGGATAAAAGATTAAATATCACATTGGTTGTGTAATTTATGCTAATTAATGCACAAATGTAATAATACAATTTTCCTCAAATCAAATTACTACATAAAAAGGTACATGTGCCATACCTTAGGTACCTAAGAAAAAACTTTCCTTTATTAAATTTGATAATAAATTTAAATTTACTAGGTTTATGTACACACAACCTTTTGTAATTTTAAAGATTTTTTCTCTTTGCGGCATTTATTAGACCATAGATGAATGGAAAATAAACGGTAGAGTCGGGTCACCTATTATAAAATACAAATTTTAATCTAAATAGTTTCTCCAAAAATATAGGATGGCATATCTTTAGGTCATCCAAAATTACATTTAATGTAGTCAATTTAATTATTAATTATTCAGTATTTTTATTGAGTGGTTAAGCTGATTCAACCTATCAAGCTAAACCTAGAACTTATGCTAAGAGTCAGCACAATTGTATGGGAGTGATGCAAATATATTGAGAGTTGACAAGAAAGATCCACAAGGTGGAGAAATAAGATACTTAAGAGACGATTAAGGCTACACTGTCCACTAATGGAAAAGCTCATTTTAGTTGCATAGTTTGTCTTCGTACATGGGTTTTACGAAGCCTAGTTACGTTGAAAGACAACCCACCTGAGTGCTTTGATAAGGTGGAAGATCAGACAGGATGTATTGATAGTTATTTTATTTCTTCGGTTGTGTGAGAAATTGTGGTACACCATCAAAGAAGGAATGGTCGATCATTACATGCGGGAATGAATGGATGATAATTTTTTGAGGGAATGAATAAATGATCATTTCATGAGCGTTTAGCAAAAAGTACTCTATTGATAATGAAGTCTCCTTCCATACATATACCTAACTTCTTATAATTCAAATACTCCCTATTTATACTAGATGATGTAAGTATGAAAGTAAAAACTAGTTAGTTTTAGAAAGAGAAGGAATATTTTTTTGAAAAGGTCACAAGAGCTCACATGGGGAGAAAGCATCTTCCTAGATACATACAAATCAGATGGAATTAAAATTTTCAAATCAAGATCAAGGATATGAGCATGGCTGAATGAGGGAAGAGTTTGTTGGGCCGGCAAGATTTTCTTCCGAGTATGGGGACTATAATCGGAAGAGATCAAAAGATTTGAATAGGGGATGAAGTTTTCAAGTGGTAGTAAAGTAACTATGTTGGAGTTAAATCCTATGTTGTAAATGTCTAGTAAGCAGTTGTGTTAAAGTGGATAAATAAATGTGTCAAGAGGAAAAATAAGGATAAATTGGAAGGCCAGGACCAGGAAGGGAGCCTACTTTAGCGACCCCTCCATAAATATAACTGAAGATAATGACCATCAATATAAGTATGAAGGATGTAGTTCAAAATACAAAAAAGGTAGGAGATACTCGCCTAGTGAATTCTATAAATATTAATGTTTTGATTATAACTAGAGCAATCAAGTCTTTTATTTCCAAAGAGTTTGTGAATAAGTTGTAATGTGAGATTTCACCCTTAAAGAAAGTATTAGTTATAGAAGTACATAATCAGGGTAAAGTTTCTTTTAGTCATGTCTTTCCTTACAGTGATGTTGGGATAAAAGTTCGTCATCTCTTTGCAAACTTGATAAAAGGTCGTTATCTCTTTGTAAATTTGATATAATCTTAGAAATGGATTGGATAAAAGATCACGATGTGCAAATTGAATGTTTTAATAAAAGAATTAAGTTAAGATCTACGGATGAGAATAAAGTTATACTTTAAGGACGGCAGCAAGAATAAAAGTTTTTGATAAACATTAAAGCTCAGACGATGTTAAAGAATGGATTAGAAGCATATTTAGTACATATGGTAGATGTCAATAAATAAACACATAGGATTGAAGAGATCCCCTTGGTTGACGAGTTTTTGAATGTGTTTCTAGATGAATTACTTGAACTACCCCCGTAACAGAGATAGAATTATCTATTGATTGGGCACTTGGAACTATTTTTATGTGGAAGGAACTGTACATATTGGCACAAGTGGAGATGAAGGAATTGGAAACTCAATTGAAGACCCTCTGGATGTTACTAAAGCACATTCATGTGCTAAACAATCTTAACAAATTGATAGGTTTGAGGGTAGTACTCCTGAGGGAAAGCTATGTAAATCCTCTAAATTTAATTGGAGGTTCCTCATGAAGGAACAACTCCCCTCAAAACCCTAACTGAGATTGCCTTAACAATTGAAGCTACGACTCCAATTGCCATTCAAGTGCCAGCTCTTCAAGTTTAGCACATTCAAGTGCCAGCTCTTTGCCAGAAGAGCAAGGGTTTAAGCCCATAGTACATGACAGCAATCTGGTCAAATCCCCTCCAATTCAATTGAAGGTTCTTATTATTGGTGAACAACACAGTATCACAACCATAATTTTTACCGTGAGTCAAACTATGACATATGTCATTAGTAATGTTCCTAAACCCCAAACATCTACCTCAACTCACACAGACCTACCATCTACATCCAACCCTTCTAAACAACCCTGAAACCTAATTAATCTCCCAGGGGATCAGGATGCGCAGGCTCAACCAATCACCAAGAATGACCTTCTGGTAGATCAACTCTCTGTACTTGCCAACATCACACAACAACATCTTATAACAGGCATATCTAATCAGGACTATCAAGTAATCTTGCTTTCTTACAAAACAAATATTGAAGACCAATAGCAGAAAATTATCAGGGAAGCTGAACAAGATGGTAATGTGGATGCTTGGTTAAACAAGGACTTTAGCTTGAGCATGGATGAGGTCTTAGAAAGATTTAGAAAAGAATATATCGTAATAATGGAAGCAATTCCAAGGCTCTCAGTCCACAGCAAGTCTATGATTTTGTAACAGAAGTCTACAAAGCTCAACTCAAGCCTTTTCATTTCATGAGTAAATAATTCCAACAGACGCTCGACAGCCATCAAGATAAGATAAGAAGGTTGGTAATAGACAAGTTTCATGACCTTGTGTCAACTCAATTAGAGATAAAAAACAAATTCCAGAGATTTATTAATCAAATGGGAAGGTTTGATATGACTAGCATGTAGCAAAACATTAAGAATCTTAAATAGTCCTTTATGGCTCTACATGAAGTTGTTCATAATCATATCACGAGTAACAATGATACAAGGGTCAAACAGGATCAACTGTATCAAGGTAGATATGAACCATCAGCTCTCTTAATGGAAGGCATTAAGGAATCAGTTCATGATATATTTGGTTCTTCTGTCTCTTCATGATCTCAACAACCATTTTCCATACCAACAAATCTCTAGATTTAATCTATACAATAGCAAGTTTCAACTCTTCAAGCCTCAAATGACTCACTCACAGCTCAGGTCGATGCTCTCACTTCTCTGGTGCAGAGTCAACAGAATGACATAATGACTCTAGTAGACTCCCACAAATACCTTAAAATGTAGAATTTAGCATCTTTTGGAGCTATCATGAGTGCCTTTAATGTTCCTCTGTCAGATCTTCCTGAAGCAGTGAAGCCAAAAATTCCAAATCTACTACTCCTTCCTGCCACAAAGATGAAGGGGGAGATTGAATCTAGGATTCAACAGTTCAAGGAAGCTGGTAAATCTTCACAATCTAAAGAGGCTAGAAAATCTTCTACCCACTCTGGTCATAGTACTATGTAATTAAAACTCTCTAAAGATTCTAGTGCAGACATGCTCCAAAAAGCTCAGTAGGACCTTGTCAAGATTAGGAATTTAATGAAGTACTGGCAATTCCAAGAGCCTCTCTGGCTAACAACATTAATTTCTTAAGAGTGGTAATAGTGAAGGTTTACAACTGTTTGGAGAAGAGAATAGTACCCAATGTCAATGACTGTGGTTTGGGAAGATGTCTACAGGTGTCTCTCTCAAATCTTCAAAGTATGAGAGCATCTGAGCTGGCTGTAATAATTGACAGAGTTAATCCAGTAATTCCAAAGGACACCCAATTGCTCAAAGAACTCAAGAAAGCTCAGATAGATACTTTTCCTCAAGCCTATCTACATCCAAATACACTATTTAATACAAAAGATGACAAGGATGATGATGAGCAGAAGAATGATAAGAAAAAACCTTCTGGCATAAATCCAAGTCAATCTACCAAAGTAACTAGCAGCAAGGTATAAGAGAAGAAGAAAGAAGAGAAGAAAAGGGATGATAAGAAGTGGGGAGATGAAAGGAGAGAAAAAGAGGGAAGATGGTTAAAGAACCAAGAAAAATGTCCTATCAATCCAAATCTCACAAACTCAAACCACTAATCCTGCAAGCACAAACACTCAAGTACTATCCTTAACCTTTAAGTCTAAACTTTTATACAAATAACCTACAAACACCTTACTTAAAATACCAATCACTTCTAGCAAAACCACCCTAAATAAAATCTCAAACCTACCTTCTTT
The DNA here is from genome assembly GCF_009905375.1 of Apium graveolens. Classification (NCBI taxonomy): domain Eukaryota; kingdom Viridiplantae; phylum Streptophyta; class Magnoliopsida; order Apiales; family Apiaceae; genus Apium; species Apium graveolens. The sequence goes on along the minus strand of NC_133649.1, from coordinate 25,009,075 downwards.
TAAGCCCCCCAAAAAAATTCATTTCAAGTCTGTCGGGAGAAAATCAATGAAGCTGCAAGTTGAAAAGGGGGTTATCTGGAATTACTTTAATCAGACTGATTTTCTACCTCTAAATTGGTGCATCACAGATGTTGACTACTTTCAACAATTAGCTGAAGAAATAGTCATAGTTTGGTTTGTATCATTGAGAGAAGTCAAAATCTACTATCAAGATGGCTCCTTCACTCTATTCGGAAGGGAATTAATGGATACACTTTCAACCAAAGAAGTTAAGATGGTGATTAGCTAATAAAGATAAGGACACAAGTAGAAGGGCATGGAGGGCTGTGATGTGGGTATGGCTGAAAGTAAGAGATGAAAGAAGAGAAAAAACAAAGGATGAAAAAGAAGAAAGAGATAGGAAGTATGCATAAGAAATTGCTATGTTTGAACAAATATCAATAGAGCTCAAGGCAAAGGGGATGAGTAGAATTTCTAAGCATGGAGAGTTTCTAAACATACTAGCTGGCACACTCTCAAGATTCAGAGTTAATTACTTTAATGGTTATTCATTAGATGATTGGCTCAAGCTTGTGCAAGCTTTAAGAGGGATTGAAATTATAGAGGAACTTCAAATGCTTGTAAATCTAAAGGACCTCATTAGAAAAGAATCAGGCTATGAGAATTTCATGTAATGAATGTACTTATTAAACTCATGTAATCACTCAGTGTATAAAAGCTGTATTTGTTATCCTGTCAGTTTTTATATGATCATTTTATGTTTACATGTAACTTGGGGTTAGTATTTTTATTAGGCATGAATTTGTGATAATCAATCTTCTCACAAATTAGGGGAGATTATTGTGCAAGACATGCCTATATAATAACAAGGCTAAGTCACATTGATAACCCTACGAACTAGTTGATCGATAATTATCCTTATATTTTGTATTGCATTACTTGAGTATGTAAAATGGTTAGAAGATTATACTCGAGTATTTTTCTATAAACAGTTCAAGCCTAAAGAATAAACTCTGGAAGAAGATTCAAGATAGATCATGACTCATAGAAATGAAACAAAAGCATGGAGTTGAATAAATCTTGTTTATGAAAAATGTTCAAAGTCAAGACATCGACAAGTCATTGATCAAGTAATATAGAGAAGTCATTCGAGAAATCTAGAATAACTTATCGAGAAGTCCAAAATGGCTTATAGAGAAGTCTAAAAGATATCGACAAGTTATTTCTGCATGTAGAGAACTCAGAGATATCGACAAGTCAAAATAAAAATATGAAGCTTGGAGATATCGACAGGTCAAATTATTATTAGAGATCTCCGAGATATCGACAAGTCAAAATATATATAGAGATCTCTGAGATATCCACAAGTCAATTCTACATGTAGAGATCTCAAACATATCGACAAGTCATTTAGGATGCAAATATTAAGAGACGTCAACAAGTCCAATATATCTATAGAGAACTCAGAGATCTCGATAAGTCATTATACTTATCGAGATTTCACTTCACTATAGAACAAACTAGAGATCTCGATATGCCTCTAAGATATAAAATGCAAACAAAAGAAGATTCAAGATTATCAGTTAACAAGCAATCTATCAACTAGATTAGCTGGGGAGAATGCAAGATCAAGGGTCGATTAACTAGATAAAGGATGGTCACATACCTGCAAGATTCTGCATAGATCTGCATATCACTACAAGAAAAAAGTCCATAGACATCGCTTTTTGGCCGATGTCTATGTTGTTTGCCAACCGATGTTGATGTCGGTGATGTCTATTCTAGACATCGGTGAATACCCGATGTCTATACTCGGTTAGACATCGATTTTAGTTAAAAAACAGATGTCTATGTATTGATTATTTACATAAAATGCTATAAATAAATTATTTAATAACTAAATTACACCTAATTAAACATGTTAAATATATCATGAGCTATGTTTTCTGTCACAAAGACATCGATTTTAGTGAAAAACACTGATGTCTATGTGATGATTTTTTACAAAAAATGCTATAACAAAATTATTTAATAACTAAATTGCACCTATTAAAACATATTAAACATATATTGAGCTATGCTTTTTGTCACAAAAACATCGATAATTTTGACAGAGGTGATGTAAAATGACATATTAAACATCTGTTTCTTTAATGAAAGGTGATGTCTAATTTAGCATATAGACATCAGTGTTTTCTAGAATAAAGTGATGTCTATGTATCATTTAGACTTGAACATGTTAGTCTTTAACATCAGTTGTTTGTCTGAAATTGATGTATATTGTGTTTTTTGACATCAGTTTTGTTTGGTTAAAAGTGATGTTTATAATGTTACTTGACATCAGTTTTATCTTAAACAAAGTGATTTCTATGTTTCATTTAGACTTGAACCTGGATTTCTTTGACATCAGTTTTTTACCTTAAAGTGATGTACATTATCTTTTTTGACATCAGCTTTTCTTAATTGAAAGTGATGTGTAAGAAGTTTATAGACCAAATTGTGTAAAGTTTTACATCACTAATTGTGTAATTATTGTCTGAGAACGTCAACCAAAATAGTAAAACATATGATCTGAAATCTAAACTATTACATTCTCCAGAAACCAACTGAAGACATTCAGTCTAATGAAAATTGTAAGATAGTTTTTTCACTATCCTGTTTTGAACACTCTTCAAAATATGAGACACCAATCCTCTCTACACAAGACAGCAAGGGCCCATATAAGTTCCCATTATTTAGATATCTCAACAACTGCAGAGGACAAGATGAGCAAGCCGCTTTATCCCAAGCAAGCAAGTATGATCCCCCACTTACTGGACAGATGCCATGTGCACGATCAAATCAACCACACAGGTGTTGTTTTAACCTCCCAAAAAGAGCATATGTAAAAAAATTTAACAGTCAACTTTGCTCATAAGAGAAACAACTGAACCGCAAATCACAATTAGATGATAACGATTGTTTACCTGCCTCCTATTAAAAGTAGGGTTCCAGTTCCCCACCTCTTTGTGCCACTTGTTTTCGGATCAAAAGCCACAAGTTGAGCATGCCTTCCCATTGCAAACAAATATATTTTCTCAAATGAGTGAAGTTTGTGCATTATAGTATATGAAAAAGAAAAATCAGGTGAGACACACACACAGAAAGAGAGTGAGAGACATACCCATTCCAGGAACTTGATAGTCATTGACGATCTCAAAGTTCTTGTAAGTGTAACCAACAAAGTTAACATCCTTCGACGAAAGCATCTGTATATTTAAAAAGAAGAATTATAACCAACTATATACATGCTTTTATACTATGCTTTGCACATTGTAAACACTTCTGAAAGTAAACTACTCTAGTGGAGATGACAATTCAGATCCAGTATTGTCCAGTGTCCACTTTTTTACAAATTAGGAATCCAGAATCCAGGGTTTTCTCTCCCAGTCCTGTTATGCAGGGTGGTCAATAATGGCAGCTCTCTATAAGCACCATACCCTTTTCTACCGTATCAATTTCCACATGACACGAAATTCAAAGAAACCTGGTGACAAATAATTTGGAGCCAAATGTACATTGACATGCAACAGATTTACTGGAAGTGCAGAAACTGAAGTTGGAATGCTTCTTAAACATAATCATTATAAGTTATATAAAATTTAAAACAACAAGTGAGATTACCTTTCTCCACGGACCAGATCTTGCTGAAGCCTGAGTTTGGTGTTTAGACTGCAAGGAAATAGAAAGAGGAAAAACAAATAGGCATAGACTGTAAAGAAACTTGCACGCTTTTAGAAATTCAAATAAGAACGAATAAAAAACACATTTACCTCATTAAACTTTTCAAAATTTTGGGTGTCCAATTCATCATTCACCTCGGGAATGAAAGCAGCTTCCATATCATATAATCTGTCTCATTCAACACCTTTAAACCAATGATGGGCCTGAAATAAATAGTGCAAAAAGGTAATTCACTCTATTTCTTAAGCACTTCCAGAACAAGTCCAAGAACATAGAATAGGACACACCATACAACACCTTAATTTCATCTGCACCTTTTAAACCCAGCCTGTGATTTACATTACAAAGTATTTTGCTAATTAGGTATTTCACTTCTGAAGACAATTGTGCTTCTTCGGGAAACTTCAGGTGTGTTCTCCAGTTAACTATCTGCAAGAGTTCGAGGAATTGTAACAATTAATACTTTGGCGTTTCTAGTAAAGTTTGCACTTCCATGCAAATATTTAATGAAACATCAAGCAAGGATACCGTGTAATGCACTCATTGCACCAAGTGACCACCTGGAGACCAATAAGACCATTAGTCCAGATACTCATAGCAAAAGCAAATTCAGAAAAGGACAGACTTTATCAACCATGCCCTAAAATTTCATATATGCAAACTCTTCTTTTAGCTTCTAAGAGCGATGCTTATGATATATATAAACATTTCCTCGAGGGATTCAAGCTCTTCTATTTTACATGCAAGAACTAACCAATCACATTCCAATGGGTATCCTTTCTTTAGAAGAACTTCAGGAGCAATATAATCTGGTGTGCCAACAGTTGAATATGCCTGCAATATCCAGAAAATAATTTACAAGAAAGATGAGAAAAACCCAATGCCTTAGAGATTTGTTTCTATACATATAATGATTGCACTGCAGAGAAGCGGCTGAACTTCCCGTAGAAGCAGAATATACATTTTCAATGAAATCTAGAGCACAATGCAACCTAACAAATATATTGTCTGAATCCCATCATCCTCCTATAAGAGAAGACACTCTTGGTAGATAGTGTCATCAAATGGACAATGGTAAGGCAATGCAAATGATTTCTCAAAAGCCACAAGTTGAGCATGCCTTTCCATTGCAAACAAATATATTTTCTCAGAGTGCATTTAAAAAAACATTATCTTCTTAAGTTCATATAACCTCAGGTAGCGCAAAAAAATCAAAGTTTGACCTGAAGGCAACCATTTCCAGGAATGTTTTGTGCAGATGGAAAAAGTAGTAATTAGCTTCAAGGTATCAAGTAAAGAGTGACAAAGAAAATTGGATGTACAATTATACCAGTTTCTTCTTTCACTTCTCTAATGGTTCCATAAAGAGAAGGCATTGTTAAATAGCTCATATTTTAGGATAGTTAATAACTCATCAGAATTGACACAACTAATCAAATATCAAAATAGAAAAGCAAATTGCAGACACAAGTCAGATTTTGTGGAGAGAAATAGAACAACAAAACAGCAAGTCAGATTCTGGTTCAAAACTCAAAAGAAATTTTAATAAATTGCATACGTATACTTCTGCAAATAAATTTTAATAAATTACATTTGGTGGAACTTGATCAGTATATAAGAAACTGAAGAAAAAGAGGAGAGGCAAATAAAAAAGAAACTTACATGTATATCGATTAAATTGAACATCACATATGTTCTTCAAGACAAGTTACATCGATTTTTAGATACATGTAAAGTTTAGTCTCGACCATAATCAGTCTTAGATATGATTTAAAGTTTTGGTAGTAGTTATTGATGTATATACTTAACACTGTGATTTAAGTTTGACGGATGACATGTGACCACATGTATAAGCTAGTTTGACCTAAAAAGAGACTCCAGAGAAATGCAAAGAGTCAAAATTAGTAGTTTCATATACTCGATGAATCTTAAAGCGAGCACGATGCAAGTGGTTAGGGCTTATCTTTTATCGTTCAATACTCAACTATAAGGCATTAAGCCTAATTATTCAAAAAAATATATATATATAATCTTACATTGCTACAAGCCCAAATGTAACAACTATTTAGCCTTGTAACAACTAAAACACAAATTAATAGCTAAAAATCGACAAATACACAATGTAAATAGCAAAAAAAATCAAAAATAAATGCAAGAAAAACATACCCCATGGATTCGCTTTCAGGTAACAGGGCATTTAGGTCCACTGGCTCTCTTCTTAGTTGTCTGATAAACCAGCTTACCTCCTAAAGTTTCATCAAATTTTAAAATATCACCATTTACATAATCTTAACCTTAACATTTCCCAAATCTAAACAATCACTTTTAGAACTAATTACAAAAATAATTAATAAAGATATATACATAACAATAAAGTATATAATATAAAATCAAACAACATACATATTCTTAAAAATTAATAACTAGTAAGTAACAAAAAAATCATAAATAGAAAAGGGGTTTTTGAAAAGAGTACCAGGGGTTTTGACAATTCGGTATTGGTTGGATTTGGTGGCATAATTGTGGCGTTTGCGATGAGTAAGACCCTGAACCATCCTTTCTCTGTTTTTGCTTTTAACGGCGACTCTGGATGAGATAGTAAACCAAAAGAGTGTTTTATGAGAGATACAATGGCTATATATATATATTCACTTCTGTTTAAAAGTAAATTAGGGTTTCGATTTGAAAAAATCTCAATTTACAAAGTTTGTTTCGATCAAAACATCAACACTAGTTTCATTCCACGTTACCAATTAGAGTTTCTAATCAAATAAGATTACCAGAGGTAGGTGAGAGGTTGAGCACAAAGTCGAGAGATGGAAGATGTGAGCACAGATGCGAGGGAGAGAGAGATTCGAGAGAGATGTGAGAGGAGTTGAGACGGTGAGATGAAGATTGTGAGCGGAGAGAGGTTCGAGAGAGAGAGGGTTTCGTTCGAGAGAGAGAGGAGTTTGAGATGGAGATTGGAATGAGGGGAATAAAAATTTGGTTAAGGGGGGGGGGGGAATTTTGGGAGGGGGGAATTTTAGAACTAAAACTGAATGAAATTTTGACTAAGGGGGGAAAGAAAAGGTGGGCGCGATTTTTTTTTTTTTGGTGAAGTTTTGACATCGGTTTAATTATAACCGATGTCTACAAAGAACAAAGACATTACAAAAACACGGGATGATGTCAATACCTCTTTTAACATCAGTGGCAAAGTTAACCGATGTCTAATGTGTGATGTCTATTGACATTATTCTTGTAGTGTATATTTACTAAGTCATGAAGGGAAATAGAAATAGGTTTCTTTATAAAAAGGTTTAGTACATTTTAGTAAAAGTTTTGTAAACCTATATTTGTCCTTAGTTTAGATGCAACAAGCACATTTAACAGTCTCGTATTCTCTCAAGATAGAAGCTGAGTTCTTTACTTATAAAGAACCCATAATTTTTATCAAGACCTAACTTGATTTTAAGAAAAAATTAGGTGAGTTTTAAATATTGTGTTTGCTCGTTTATTTCTGCTAACATAAAATAACTGCATTTCTTATCTTCTTTGTTTACATAACCAAACAAATCTAATATGGCTTAAAAATATTCAAAACACATTCACTCGTGTGTTGTATTCAATATCTAACAATCACTGCCCCAACCGAACTTTAAACCGGTAACTATAGATTGGGGTTATATATTTTAGAATATTATTATAAAAATATTTTAATAAATCATGATATATAAATTAAATATACGTTAAATAAAATATTCAATAAAGAAATTCAAATGTATATGCATTTACCATAAAAACTAAAAATATTGTAAATGAATTATTTATAAACACATTTTCATGCTAAAGCTGGTAAGCTTTGTGAGACAAAAAAAATATCTAGATCTAATCGGGAAGGAAACATAGATTTGAAATTTTTTTAAATTGAAATATAAATGAAAATTTGGTTGACAATTGCCAAGTAATACATTAAAGTGCCTTGAAAAAATATTTTAAAGGTCTTTCTTGCACCAACTTCAATGTTGAAGAATTTGTCAAAGGAAAAATGCATTAAAATAGCTTCCACAATTTAATTACTTGTATAAATGTTGTCAAATTAGTCTGACATGCATCACATAGTTCTATAACTTTTTATATTTAATTAAAAATTATTGATGATCTCACCGAAATTAATATTTCTTTGCCGACTATATTCCATCACTAAATCCCACCCCACCTAGATTTGACTATATTTATTTGGTGCCAACTTTTTATTTATCTAACAATGTTACTTATTACAAAAAGTTAGTTGATAAGTTATTTCATAAATATCAACTAATGAACATTTTTAAAATAATCAAACTTTTAAAAGGTTATATCTAACTTTCAAATTAATATCAAAAAATATATATATAGATGAATATATAGTACTTTAATTAAAAGTACTACATAGAACTTTTGCACATATATAAGTCCAATAACAAGTTCATCAACTTATTTGTAGTTGATGATGATGGATGACGATCAATTTTGGGTGATGTCAACCCAAGTATAACATCATGTAGAGAATAGAAAATTATGTAGAATAGAGAGAAGTCAATTAACTCCATTAACATGAGGTGAAAATATGATGTATTTTTGGATGTGCCCTTGGGGTCGGTCTAAAACATACATATCATACTATTGTGGAGTTATGAGCTAGCCTCCCAACAATAAGTAATATAATTTATATTTGATATTTTAAATTTTTCTAATGTATCAAAAATTAACCACAAAATTAATCAATTTATAGTAAATTTTAAGTATTAAACAGTGTAAAAGAATTCTTGCCAAGGCGAATAATGAACTCACTCTTCTTATCTTCTTAAGTTTTTTTCTGATTAAAAACTTAATTTTGTTTGCTCTGACCAAGTCCATGCTTCAGAACATAATTGACAAGAGTTCTTTTACTCTTCCACCTCAAACCACAGGCATTGCATAAATTTTCGTTCAAGAGGGGTCGATGCCTCAACAATATTGTGTCTGTTTCAAAGGATTCCAAAATATTTTATATTTGAGTATACTATGTAATTCCAGTCAACTTTAATACTATGAGGTTTAAGGAGAATTAAAAATTTAATATGATATTTGCTCAATAGAGGTCATAAATTATAGGTCCAAGGTATATATAGTATAATTAAAATAAAAAGTAGGCATGTATTAGAATTACAATATTACACTATATTTACATATTATCAAATACATCATATCTTTTAGATATCATAAAACAAATAAGTTTTCAAATTTTGCATAAATATTTTTAATATGACTCCATTTTTTGGAATCATTATTATGTCCTGCATCAAATTATATCACAATCTAGAACTTTATTAACCCAAAAATATGTTTTTACATTACCAACAAAACAAGAAATTTGGTCATCGTCATGATATTATTAAAAACAATTCATAAAATCCTATGTAATATGTTATCTTAATTCTTTAATGGATGGTTAGATCCCAATGGTTAAAATTTTATTATAATATTGTACTATATTTACTTATCATCAAATACATCACATCTTTTACATATCATCAAACAAACAAGTTCTTAAACTTTGCATAAATATTTTTAATATGACTCAATTAAAACAATTCATATCATTTCCATGTCTTAGCATCAAACTATACCACAATCTACAACCATTTTTCAACCCAAAATTTAGTTTTTTTTTCCATTACCAACGCAACAAGCAATTGAATAAAGTTGGTCATCGTCATGATATTGTTTAAAACAATTAATAAAGGTCTATGTAATATGTCTTCATAATTCTTTTATAGATGGTGAGATCCAAATAGTTCAAATTTGATAATTGTTGTATTATTTCATGCTCTCCAGGTATGCATATATTCTAATTCTTATGATTTTAATTACTATTGATATTTTAGCTCCCATTACCACTTCAATATTTTTTTAAGATATTTCTTACAAAAAAATTATCATATACACTAAAAGTTTCCAAATAAGATTTTGTATAGATTTTTAGGACTGTACTTAAAACTTAATTTAAGCCCACTTTCGATGAGTGATACAAAGATCTAAGAAAAAGTTATTAAATGAGATAGAATTAGCATCTTTAGCCCGCCATTCTTTTACCTTAAAATAAATTCAATGGAGTACATATCAAATAGAGATGGTGAATCGAGTTCTAATAACAAAAGAAAACCTACTTCCAAAAATATTTATTTGAAATGAGTATAAGGTATACAATTTTTAGAACACTTACGCTTTACTTCACACTAAAAACATGGTCCTTTTCTGCCAATGAGCTCCTCCATAGAGTATTATGTCACAAGTAGTGAATCAAAAATTGTGTTTATTTTGGTTGGCTTGAGTTAACATAAGAAAATGATAATTTTTTTCTTCTTACAACTAAACTCTATATTAAGAAATGAATCCAGTGATAGGATATGCATATCTGAGGTAAATCATAGCCCATAAAGGGTCCGGGCCCAAAACCCATAATTGGTCATGGCTACCAGGTTAGGTCGTCGAGGACATGCGGGCTGGGCTACCACCTGGGCCCTAAATTTTTTGGCCCATTTTAAAAAAAAAATTACCAAGGGTATATATAAATAAGTATAAAAAATATAAATAACTATCTTCTAAATACCCCGCTTACGGGCTTAATGACGAGAACCTTACTTTAATATGGCATCTAACAGTTTCCACCTAATAGATATTTTATACTCTGACTAATAAATCTGAGATAAACGTTGAAGATCATCCTTACAATTCCAGTCCAACGGTGAAATAATGGTGGGTGTCCGCTAGTCCGATCTATACCGACAACTGAAGAGAAAAATCCATCTTATTCATCGTATCGACACTAAACCACAATCATCATCGACCAACTCACCTTTTCAATATCATAATCCAGTTGCCAATTCATGTTGTAAATAACTACATCCACCGGATGAATAAGTGATGACGCATTCTTCCGTAACACTGCCAATTCGAATCTCATCCTATTTTTTGGAGCAGTGGTGGTGGTGATGATAACCGTTCTTATGACTACTGAAATCTTCATTACAACATTAAAATAAAAAAAGAAAAACATCGCATATATCTTAAATTCTCAAGTTGCATCATGATATGCAATCACCTTGTGGACTTTTTTCTTTCTTAATAGGTTTGAAATATTCTCATTTATAGATCCAAATTTTCCGTAGAACTATTGATTGCTTTTACTAATTCCCCAATAAAAAAGTTTAATCTTAATAATAAGAAGACAAAATAGATGTTAAAAGAATAGCAGTTTAACTAAAAAAACTCTATGTAATCTAGATGTGAATTCTCCATCTTATTATATTCTTTTAGGTTAAGAAATAGAAAATCAGATTGAATATAAACAAAAAGTATTATATTATCTTGAAAATAAGTGTGTTTAATAGAGCGATTTCATTCCTTCATTAGAAGATTATGAAAGTATATCATATCTTCATGATTATTTATTGGACTCGCAAGACTACCCTCGAATATCAACTATAAAAATATATGTAATTTTCGTTAATTAATTTATGAAATTTTTTAGCATTTAGATCTAATTCCAAATAAATGGATATATATTGGAGTGGGATCATTGGAGAATTTCGTTTGATACAAGCAAATTTTAGAGGATTTGTTTTTCAAATTTAGAGGATAAATGTCAAATTGTTGAATTTGAATTTGTTTTTAAGTTGACTCCAACTTTTGACATTAAGTACTTTTAATCGCAACAGACCAACTATAACAGGTATCTCCACCTTATGCGGAGAGTGATGCATATGAAGACCTTAACTTATCAATTCGTAAGAAAAAAATTAATTTTTTTCTAAATATTCTCACAATTTTAATAAAATAATACAAGAAACACAATAATAAATATGAAAGTGATACTAGTATAAGATTTCAGATAAGTGATATGCCAAAAAATTCTAATATACGGCTTAGACCAAGACCGCCCTATTCGAAAGTGAAGGGAGGTTGTTTCCGTGAAGACTCTTGGCTTAGTGCACGATAAAAATAGTGCATGATTAAAATACATAATTGCACAACTGATAAATACTAATACAATAATTAAAATAAAAAATTTGCACGAGACAAACCTAAAAAAATTTAGATGCTTTATATTCCCAAATTGACTAATAAATCGGGGACAACTGTTAAATATCATCCTTACAATTCTAATCCAATGATGAAATAATGGTGTGTATCCGCTAGTCCAATTATGTACCGATAATTGAAGAGAAAAATCCATTTTATTCTTTGTATCAACACCGATACCATAATTATCATCGACAATATCACCTTTTCAATATCATAATCTGGTCTCCAATGCTAATTGAAAACCACTACATCTAGTGAATTAACCGACGATAATGCATTCTCGATATCCGCAACACCTGCAATTCGAATCTAATTTTGTTTTTTTGGAGCGAAGGTGATGGTGATAATGACCATGCTTGGACTGAATGGAATATTTATTACAATATTAAAATAAAATAAGACAAAGATCCCATATATTGCATCATGATATGTAAACTCCATGTGGACTTTTTTCGTCCTTAATGGGTTTGAAACATTCTCATTTATAGATTCAAATTCTCCATAAATATACGGATTTTTTTTATTAATTCCCCAATCTAAAAAAAGGTTTAATAAGTAATAAGATCACTAAAACAAATGTTATAATAATAGTAGTTAGACTCAAAAACCTTTATGTAATCTAGATGTGAATTCTCCATCTTATTACATTCTTCTAACTTTAAAAATAGAATATAATATTGAACACATATATTAACTAATATATCTTCTCGATAAGAACTATTTTGTATACATATCTCATTTATTTCCCAGTATAATATTTTTTTTTGAAATTGTTAATATTTAGTAAAAAATTAGTTGTAATCTGACAAGAACTATCACTACAAGAAAATAAGGTTAAACACAACTGATTTAAATTTGACCGGGGTTAAATTCAACCGCAGAAGGTCGAATCCTTTGGACATGGCCTAATTCGACCGGCCACGGTCGAATTCAAATAGTCGTATTTAAACAGTCGTATTTACAACCAATTATAATCGAAAATGGTTGAAATTAAAATGGTAGAAATTAAATCGGTCAAATATAGCCACTAAATTAGACCAATTATTTTTGGTCGAATCTAGCCCCAATAAAAAATGGAGTGAATTTTAACGCCAAGTAATATATTTGGCACTCCTAAATTCAACCGATTTCAGTAAAATTTTATATTTAAAAATGGCGGGAAATTTACCCATACTTTTCAAATATTCAAAATAAAAGGTGAGGGAAATTTCCCGCCCTTTTTTGAAGTTATATTTCAATAGAATTCAGTTGCATTTAGGATTTTTCTGAATTTTAATTTTTAATGAAAAAGTTTATTTAAATGTTAGTGAATATTTTGAAATTATGAATATGGGTGAGAATAAAAGTTATCCAATTAAAAAAATTTAGTTCTTAAAAAAATAAATTATGCGTTATAAGAATTTTCAAATTTCTTTATTTGTTTTAATCTTAAAATTTATGCTAGATAGTTGTACTAGTCAAAGTGATGCTTAACTTTTAAAATGACTAAACAAATAAAATTATTTTAATCTCAAATTTTGGTTATATCACTAATATATATATATATATATATATATATATATATATATATATATATATCTGTGTATGTGTGGCATCCATACGTTTGGATCAGTGAAAAATATTTATAAAAAAATCGATACACCAATGCAGCACTAAACACTAATTAGTATTGTTAAAATGGCAAATTAAATAAAATTATTTTGATATGAAAATTTGGTTAGACCTGTCTTTGTCTGATGTTTGTAGCTGCAGAAGTAGTAGCAATATCAAGGATGCAAATTTCACCGGCACTGTTAGTGCATACAAGATGTTTGATGCAATGCCTAGCAGGAAAAAAAAGATTGTTTTAGTACATTGTAATAGTAATTATCGGATCTTTTGAGCCATTAAATCTGTTTGTTGACATTGTCTATTTATACATTTGTGTTGTATTAGTTGTAGATAATATTGTGTAGAATTGTGGTTGTTGAAATATATTATGTTCCAAGATGTTCTAGTTTGGTTATGTTGAAATTATAAAATGAAATTGAGCTGAATTCTCTTGTTTTTTAACATCTGGTGTTAGTTGAAATTAATCAAATTCGGTTGGATTTATGTTGCAACCAAAAATTATTGAAATTAATTTTAGATTGCATAAGGTTGAATTTAATATTTTGGCGGTATTTTTAAATTTTTTCGAAAGATTTAATTGTTTGGGCAGGATCTTTAAATTTTTTTAAAATATTTATTTATTTGGGAGGGATTTTCAAATTTTAGGTAAATAATTAAATTCGACTACCCTTGGTCAAATTTCTTCAGTTGAATTTAAGCGATCCTAAATATCCAGTCGTAGTTTGCCAATCAAATTTAGTTAAATACGACTGAACTCCTAAATTCGACCGATTTTTTCCGGTCAAATTTAGCCTTTGTTCTTGTAGTGTATTCTATGCAAAAAGGGACTATATTCCATCACTAAATTCCACCCCCATATAAGGTTCAGTATATTAATTTAGAGCCAATTCTTTGTTTATCTAACCATGTTGCTTATTACAAAAATTTAGCTGATAAGTAACTTAATACATATCAACTCACGAACATTTTTAAAATAATCACAACTTCTAAAATGTTATATTTAACATTTAAATTGATACTAAATTATATATATATATATATACATATATACATATACACAAATAAATATAGAAGAACATATAGTCCTCTATTTAGTGCTTTATTTAAAAGTACTAAGTATAACTTTTACATATATAAATATATAGGTATTTTTTTATGTGCCCAATATTAAATTCGAGCTTGCCAGAAACGAACACATCCTACTATTATGGAGTTATGACTTGCTCGCAGCCTAACAATGAGTAATATTATTTATATTTGATATGTAAAATTTCCTAATGTATCAAAAGAGTCACCCCAAAATTTAAATCAATTTATAGTAAATTCTAACTATTAAAGAGTGTAAAAGTACTCTTACAGTGGGGAATAATGAATTCACTCTTTCTATCTTCTTCGACGTACACAACTTTTTTGTGATTGAAAAGTGAATTTTGTTTGCTCTGACAAGTCCATTTATAGGAGCATAATTCACGAGTGTTCCTTTAGTCTTTTACCTCGATCAACATGCATTGCATAAACTTTCATTCACCGGGTCCCGGCCTCCACAATACTTTGTCTGTTGCAAAGGATTCCAAAATATTTTATATTTGACTACACTATGTGATTTTTATCAACTTTGACTCAATGAGGTTTTAATGGAATTAGTAACTTAAAATGGTATTTTTTAGTAGAAGTCTTAAATTATAGGTCATAGGTACGTATAATATAATAATTATCAAAGTAGATGGGTAGTCGGATTAGAATATTGCACTATATTTACATAGTATCAAATAAATCACATTTTTTACATATTATGAAAAAAAAGCTCTCACATTTGCATAAATATTTTTATACGACTCCATTAAAACATTTTGTGTCATTACCATGTCCTCCATCAAACTATATCACAATCTACAACCATTTTAGTTATTTTAATTACCAACAAAATATGCAATTGAATAAAGTTGGTTATCGTCATGATATTGATAAAGAAAAATTCATAAAATTCAATGTAATATGTCTTCTTAATTATTTTATAAATGGTAAGATCCCAATAGTTCAAATTTGATAATGGTTTAAATTATTTTATAAAATTTTGTATAGATTTTAAGTACCCAGATCTAGCATCTTTAGCGCGCCATTCTTTTATCTTTAAATATATTCAATGCAGTACATATCAAAATGTGATGGTGAATCAAGTTTTGGTAACAAAAAAACTACTTCTAGAAATAATTATTTGAAATATGGTCCATAATAAAAATATGGCTCATCAGCACATTCATCAAGATTTTCAAGTTTTTTTATCAAAAGTAGTGATTCAAAAAATTGTGTTTATTTTAGAGGGCTTGAGTTAACGTACGAAAATAATATGAATGTTTTAGCTTTACAACTAAACTATGTATTAGGAAAGGAATCCACAAAAACATAAAAGGTCGAGGCGGAAAACCGGTGTCATGAGAATTAGGCGTGTTAATGACAATTGGCCATGACCGCCACGACAAGTCCTCAAAGGAATGAGAGGGAGGGATACTGACTAGGCTCTAAATTTTTTTGACCCAGATGTTTTTAAAAAATTTACCAAGGATATAAATATATATATATATATATATATGCGCGCGTGTCTATGTTTTTGTGGTTTTTTAAATTATAAAAATTTAATTTGATAAAAATGATCATACTGATGGAAGGACTTAAAATATTTTTTAGAGTTGATTGCTATGAATATTATTTTATTGAATAATATATTTGAATATGTACAATGATTTCAAAGCATTTCCGGGTTTTAAGTTTGATTCAAAATCATTGAAATAATTGGAGTGTGAGGAACTAAAAGAACATAGCTAGAGTTAAGAAGTGTCATCATAATTATTGTGGTTCATAAGACTTTAATTTCATGCTCTTGTACAAGGAATGACAACACTACAAATTTATGTACCGAATGAGTTCATGTTTGCATTTGATAGTCTTCAGTTTTTTCACTCTATAGATTTTTTTTCAAATACCTCACTAACTGTAGCATCCCACATACATAATAATAAGAGTATTTGGGGTTTTTGTAGATACAAGTCAACATCTAATGTATACCAAATCGTTAGATATTTCAGACTAACCTTTGATGGGTTGTTGGGTCCTGTACGCATTCAGTTATGGGCTTGGATGTTAAACCAACAGACTTTCTGACCGCAACCCCACTTTATTATGACATTTAATAATTTCCACTTAATTACCTGTAATGCATCCACGTCCTCATGCGTTCTAAGACCATTTGAATCAACGTGATAGGTCCCAATGCAAGAATTTAATAAGCCAGAAGGGGGTTCGATAGTTTATTACCTTTTTAAAATTTAGAGCTTGGCTTTTTCAAAATTTCCTTTCTCTGTGTACGTTTAACTTCTTATATTTGAGTAACTAATTAAATGCAGAATGTAAAGTTATGAAAAACAAGATAGTAGACACATTCGATAAAATGATGGTTGGCGGTGGCTAACTGAGTAATTGGAGTCCACTTACCCCTAGTCCAGTGCGCGAGTCCTCCCTCGACTCAAGATTTTCTCTACTATAAAGATACTGATTTATAGTTGGCGGAGAAGCCTTTACAACTAACCACAATCTATTTATCTTAAAGCGTTACACACGTGTAGCCTCCTCAAAATAAAATTGTTAAACTTTATTACAAAATTATCTGAGAACGAAACAACATAGTCACCTCCTCAAGCAGTTGCAATCCCTTTTGTTACCTAAATGCTTCTACTTTTACGTTGGAATTGGATCTTAGGTCTTAGATCTTAGGTCTTTCCTTTTTCTAATGAAACAAGGATAACTAACTCCTTGTTGGTACGCCTAAGACTTATGTCTTAGAACAAGGATCACCTCACTTCAATATGTGAGGGCTCTGACAAGGATGATGATGTTAGTGGAGATTAGTTATATTCGCATTACTGAACTAAATGCTTAAAAAACCTTTTGCACTTGACATTTTAGTGATATTTTTTATTTTCATCTAAACTTTAGAATAATATGTTTATTTTTTGTTATGTTTGGAAGTTGTGGTTGGGTTGCTTTTGATTCTCGTCATTTTTGATATAAATATTTTATTTAATATATTTTTATTGCTCGTAGTAATGCATAGAATACAGAATTGAAACAAAATATCCAGAATTTCTATCAATATACCCATTATTTACGACGCATACCTTTCAAAAACCCCAGAATTCGCACCATTTTTTAGCTAATTTTTACCACATTCATAACCGTTGGTATGAAATGTGTGGTAGGAAATGATTTCAAGCATGATCAAAAAACCAACATACCATGTGACGTGGATGGTTCCCACTGTTCACGGGGCATCTAACTTGGATGCCTCCCACTCCACGTTGGACTCCATGTTGGATTGTAGGTCCGTATCATGGGGCTCTACACATCAACACGTGAGTCCCACATTGACTGTGGTCATCTTCATTTTCCACCAATGACATTTCCCACTTAGACATATCCTCCCATTCTCGACCATTTCCAACCCATTTGTTGGTAGTAAATGACAGTCTTTTTGTAATGATATGAGGGTGCTATCCTCGCTTCGCTTCCACTTTACAAGAACGAATTTACAAGATCTAGCTCAATATTTCGGCACACATGCCACCAACCAAACAAGTTGATGCCTCCACTTGATCCCTCGAGTTCATGTATAATGTAGTCGAATGGCAACTATTGAGTCAAAAGTCTTCTTTTTGCTCATACATTTCTTTTAAGTACTATAGATTTTATTAAATTTCAATCCCAACAGATGAATAACTTTCTTTTGTCTCATCCTCTTGCTAATGTGTATACTTTACAAGACAAAAGTATGTAACTAATAAAAAAGAGCCAAACCTACTACTTTTATACCAACTTATGTGAAAGCTAATTCTCAAGATCATGAACTTTATTTGGTGCATTATTTAATGCATGATATGAATCCAACACAAAATTATTACAAAGAAATGTATGTACTATAGACTGTATTTTATCTATAGTAGAACCTACAGGAAAAAACATAAATATAGGCAATATTCTTAGTTACATGCATGCCGCATGCCTATAACCAGCCTATTAAAATACACCAGAAGTACCAAGTAGAAAAAGTTTGGATCTTTTAATCACACACATTATTAATCAACATAGATCCCAGAGCAGTCTCATTAGAAGACATCATCATTCTGCTGTTATCAATAAGAAAATCATTTGTTTCTTGAGATGGTGTCTTTGCTGAAGAGCATTCTTGTTCACGTAGAACTTGTAGAAGTTGGAGGTGAAGTCTTCCGGTGCTCGTCAGAGAGTATTTTGGGAGCACTGATCTCTTCTTTCAAGGCAATGGCAACTGCAAACCTTTATCATTACCTTGAGCTGCGGTTGGTAAACTTAGTAAGATTTAAGAAAAATTGTTATTATTATATATACTTCTGAAAAAGAGAAAACTAGATTGAGTTAAAGCACCTACAAGAAAAAAGAAATTACCTTCAGTAAACACTCAACACACATTTTATTGTGACAGTTCTTTCTAGGTGCTCCAGTATAAAACACTAAATATATGCAATTGTTTAGTGATAGAAATATAATTATTATTGTTATATGAATAAAAATTGAAATCTAAAGATTCTTTAAATTATTCTTAAAAAATTATTTGCGTGGTAGCAAATTTTAATTAAAACAATGAAAGATAAATGACATGTTGTAGGTAGCTATGAGAATGAATTTGGGAGATGAAAAATATGTTGTCAAATATTTTGATGTAGTGGGAGGACATATTCAGGGTCTAGTTGAGGCAAGACCCTCTATGTTTTTAATTGTTTGTGAGTATATATATACTAAAATTCACAATTAAATAACTATGAAAATAATTAGACTACACTTAATTTCACAGTACAATTCAATATTTTGTATAAATAATCACGCACTAAAACAAGAAATAGGATACATATACACTAACATCTTAAAACAACTACTACTTTTTTTCCTACCTCTCACTTATTTTATAAACTCCTTATAAAATGTACTAAGAATATTTTACATATTGTTTATTTGAAAAATGTAATATTATCAATTAGCATATAGTAAAAGGCACAAACCAATCTACTAGATTGGCCTACAATTTATTTTAACTTTTACGGAATGACCTTGATTTTCTTTGTATATCCAACAAAACTTAAAACTTGTGCGAGGTTAATATATAATTGTACAAAAGAATCTTTAAACTTATGTTATGTGATATGTAATTGAAGATATAAATTTGTGAATTGGTCACTAATATTAAAGATTTTTCTAGATCTAAACAGTTTTCAACATTTCACCATACTAAAACTTATCCCAATGGTGACATAACCGTGTAGACTACTAAGATGATATAACATGCTTTGAAACTTAACTCCACTAAAATATTATTTTCATTTTTGTTTGCCACCATTGCTAGAGAAATCCCTGAACTAGCTTCTAAATTCTAATATAAATCAATCAACTAAACTTATTCATATCATCTTTCAAGGTGTTAAAACACTGTGATCATTCACTCTATTTCTCTGTCCCATTCGAAACTCATTTTAAAAATAAATCCCATTTGAGGGAAATGCTTTATATTAAATGTGAAATTTTAAAAAAATTCTTAATTAGATGGGCCATTATCTTATTAGGGGAAGGCTTTATATTAGATATGAAATTTTAAGAAGTTTAATTGATTGGCCTTTATGTGAGTCACTCAAAAGTATCAACTTGTGACAAGATGAGTTTTGTTCTCCTCTCCCTGCCATTAGCTCATCCAATAATTATAATCAAATTCTAATAGTTGTAGAATATAAACCATAATCAAAAAACAAAAGATTTCAAGGTAATTTTGGATTTAAAATAGAACCAAATAAAAAAAAAATCTTATGCAAGTTATGTATAGATCTATAGGATGGATGATGAATAATGTACCTGTTATATCCAAAATTTGGCATTGGATAGACTCGGGTCAAGCGCGGGCTGGTTAGAGTCAAACTCGGCGTTGCAAAAGGAAGGACGCGCCCAAGCCTGTAGGACGCGTCCACCATGATGGAGGTATCTAGCAACTGCGGTTTTTTAGCAATGAAGGTTGGGGTACGCGTCCAGAGGATTAGGACGCGTCCTGTCTCTATGGAATGTTGTGAGGAGTAGTTGTTGGAAAAATAATGCAGGTTTTATGAGGGTCAGGACGCGTCCGATGTCTCAAGACGCGTCCTCTGTGTGGTAGATGTATTTTTGAGGATGGGCTCAGGACAAAGCACGCATGGAAAGGAGCAATGAAGAGGTATTTTTACTAATGTATTTGTTGCAGGTACTCTTTGAAGAATTCCCTTCTTGAGACGGTCAAGGAGGGGGATGTCCGTGAAAAGCTTGAAGGCCTCCAGGGGTATGCCTGATGATTGAAGGCCTCCTCCTGTATTCAACGGGTGTCCTCGTTGGGGATGTGGGGTTTACCTTGGTGTGTGCTTTGGGAGCTCTATTCTTGTATTCAACGGGTGTCCTCGTTGGAGAACTTTGGAGTCATCCTGCACTTTGCACCCAAGAGCTTGGGATCACCTGTCCTGCTATCTGGTGGGTTATCCTCATTCGGGGGACAGGGACGCGTCTGGCATTTGGGGTGAACCGTGGCTATACCTGCGTTCGTAAATCAAGGGAGATAGCTGTAGCGGAGTGTTATCCTTGCGCAGGGAGATGCACTATCCGTGAAGTCCTACGATTACGGATGAGCCTTGGGCCTTTGCGGTTGGGCCTCATAGTTGGACATTCCTAAAGCTAGCAGAAGATGGATATTGGATGGGCTTCTATTGGGCTTAGGAGTAAGAAGTCTCAATGCATTAGACTTCTTCTTCTACGAGAACTACGTCAGGCTTGATCCCTATATAAAGGGTACGTAGGCACATTGAGAGGGTAAGAAGTTGAGAGCTGATAAGAGAGCCACCACTTACTCTGATCAATCTCAGCCTAAAACAACTATAAACCACCACACACCGCTTAAGTTTCCGGTAAAGAACCACCGTCACAGATCTTAGTTCCGGCGAAAAACCTCAATCTTTGTTGTTACCAGATTCCTCCGTCAACAAATTGGCGCTAGAAGGAGGGGTGCTAATTAAGGTCGCAATCTTAGGAGGAAAAGATGTCTTACAATCGTGATGGAAGTTCTTATGATGGAAGTGACAGCAGGTCAGAAGGGGAAGGCGGGGGGCGCTATACTCGCCACGAACCTTATGTTCCCAGAAACATGGCGGACCCACCAAGGGCTCCGGATGTGGGGGGGACACCTCCAGTTCTCATCAGCAACACTGATATATTGGAGCAATTATATCGCATGGGGGATACTCTTAACAGTTTTAACTCAAGACTAAACACGGTGGAGCGTCGAAGGACGAGGAGAGGTCGTCGTTTCCCCCGTCACGGTCATGCCTTGGGGAAAGCCCCTGTAGTTGAGGGAGATACCCAGGGGAGCGGGGATAACCCGCGAATCACTCCGCGGCGTTTGCAATATTCTGACGATGTAGAACCTATTGTAGAGCTTGCGGACGAGGACACTGAAGGCAGAGAAAGGCCTCACCTGGGCAACCAGGTAGTGCCACACCCGCATAGGTCTGGACGTACGATGGACGAGCGTCGCCGTGTGGAGAACGCTCAGAGCCAAGACGAGGAAGGAAGGGATCTTTCAACCTTGAAGAAGAGGCTTGGCATAAGGTTGGAGGACGACGATTTGAGGATGTTGCTGGTAGAATGGCAAAAGGAAGGAAACGCCGGAGAAGCGAGGCCCCGTGATACGACGCGTGTGCCCCCCGCATTCCAAAGGGATGACGGGATGCGGCACCGCGAGCACGAGCGTGCCCCTCCGCGAGGAAGGCCCGGGAATTTCTACCGGGGATATCAGAGGAATGGACGAGGAAGAATGGGATATCAATACGGAAGAGCCCCTTACAATGGTAGGAGAGGTGGCGCGCACTCCGCTGGAGAAGCCCCCGCCGTTATTCCCGTAGCTTCTCACAGCGTTACTGGTAATGGGTCTGGAGCGCGTCCTCATGACCAGGACGGCGGGCGGACTCAAGTAAGAATGCAGAATAATGATGAAATTCCGCGACACGGTCAGGATGAACCTCGTGTACGGGAAAACATTCAGAACCAAAATGGTAATATGCCACCGCCGCAGCCTCAAGGTGAGGGGCGGCGAGATCCTCCGCCGCACCCGGGGGGTAATCAAGGGGAATTTCAGCAAGTCGCAGAGCAACCCCAGCAGCCTAATGTTCAAACCATTCCTGGGGTAGGGACGTTTAATGTGAACGACCTCAAGCGGTTACTCAACCATCTTGAGGGAGGAAGAGTAACGGCGACAGCGCAAGCTCCTTCTCCTTTTGCTGTTGTTGTGAGGGAGGCGCAATTGCCCGCGGGATACCGGAACACAACCAACGACTTGCGTTTCCACGGGAACTCTGATCCTGTAGAGTTCTTGGGGCGTTTTAACATTGAAATGGATGTATATCAAGTACCTGATTTGGCTCGATGCCGTCTCTTGGCAGCCACTTTCAGAGAAGGTGCTCAGCAGTGGTTCCAAAAGCTTGGTCCAGGTGTAATTACATCATGGGAACAGATGAAAACTTTGTTTTTGACACAATTTCAAGCCGCGGTGAAGTACACACCACCTGTTACCACGCTGGCTAATGTGAAACAAAAGGAAGGAGAAAGTTTGACTTCATATTTCAAGAGGTTTAACGCAGAATCTACTTTGGTGAGGGGTGCAACTGACGAAACGTTGAAAATATTGCTTATAGCTGGGTTGCGTGTGGGGACGGATTTCTGGAAACACCTACAAGGGAAAGACCCAGTGTCATTGGCAGATGTGCTCGCACAAGCGGAGTCGTTCAAAGCAATCGAGCAGTTGCTTGCAGAAACAAAAAAGAATGATGATACCTATAACTCCAAGGGGCGATCCAAGAGAAGGGACAGATCTGTAAGTCCGGGTTATCGGCGAAACGCCAGAAGCCCTAACAGGGTAAACGCTGTGAGCTCGCGAAGAGAATGGAGCCCACCATCGAACTACGAGAGAAGAGTCAGCAATTATACCCCGCTGGCGGCGTCCATTAATCATATCTTCGAGGTAAATAAGGACAGGGGAATCTTCAAGAAGCCCGACCGTCTAACTTCATGGCAAAGCAGAGATAAAAAGAAGTACTGTGACTACCATGAGTCTACTGGCCATGACACCCACGAGTGTCGTCACTTGCGGGATGAGATTGAGGAATTGATCAAGGCTGGACACCTAGGAGAGTGGATCGACAAGGTGAAGCGACGCAGGGGACTTGATGACAAGGGTAAAGATGAAAGACAACCCCCGCGGGCGGAGGATGTTGAGAAAACAGCGGAGGTCAAGTTTCAGAGGGCCGGCAGCATCAGGGCAATTTTTGGAGGACACCCTTTTGTTGGTGACAGTAATCGAGCACTTGAAAGAAACGCGAGAGAAGCGCGACATCCACCGCTCACTAACATCCACAGCTTGGAAGATAGACCCCCGAAGGTCTTTAAGGGGGAGTCCGCTGATATTACATTCAGGGAAAAAGAATCTAGGTGGGTGCATCATCCTCACAACGATGCGCTGGTGATTACCATGCTTATTGGGGCAATGAACGTACATCGAGTGTTCCTGGATAATGGGAGTTCTACAAACATCTTGTACTATAGCACCTACAAAAAGCTGGGTTTCCCGGATAGTGACATGTATTTCGAAGATGCGCACGTCTATGGCTTTACGGGGGAAGCAGTGAGAGTTATGGGCTCAGTCAGACTTCCCGTCATGCTTGGGGAAGGGGCTTTGTCGGTTACTCAAATGATAGATTTTAAGGTGCTAGATCAGGATTCCGCGCACAACGTACTGGTCGGCAGACCTTGGTTGCGTGCGTTCAGGGTGATAACCTCGATACACCACTTGATGATAAAGTTCCCGACGCCAAACGGAGTTGGCAGCCTGAGAGGGTCACAGTATGAGTCACGTGACTGCTATCACAAGGCTGTCAAGGAATTTCGCAGAAGAAGGTATGAAGGGAAAGGTCTCCCAGTTGAAGATGTAGAAGATATTCATACAAAACCGGGTGGAGAGGTCCATGCCCACTATTTTGTTGAAAACCCCGGAAAGGAAGAAACCAATACCTCTGGGAACTCTTTTGTGATGCAGGGACGTATTTCGAAAATCCGTAGTGTAGAAGAAGTGGTGGCGAGTCACACAGGGGGAATCATGCGGAAAGAGGTTAACGGGGAAAAGTTGGAAGGGAGAAGTGAGATTTTGCAAGGTCTCGGCGATAGCTGCAAGGTTGATGCTCCTCAAAAGAAGGATGCGCCCTTGAATGAAGTTGAGGTTGATGCTCCTCCAAACGAGGACGCGCCCTCAGATGAAAAAGTGGGAATTGAAGACCCCCGAGACTTTGATTTCGATTTGGATCCCAGGATCCCTATGCTTATCGAAAAAACGGGACCGGCCGAAGACACAATATCTATTCCAGTTGATAAAAATGACCCAAGCAAGGTTTTGAAAGTGGGATCTCAGTTGGATGAGGAGATGAGAGGAGGTCTTACCCGCTTTCTAATTGCAAACCTCGATGTTTTCGCATGGAGTCATTCAGATATGATAGGGATCGACCCGGAAGTAATGTGTCACTGTTTGAATATCCACCCGAATTGCAAGGGTATACGTCAGAAACGTCGCCCAGTAAGTGGAGAAAGGGCGATAGCATTAAAAGAAGAAGTAGACCGGTTGTTGGAAGTGGGGTTGATCAAAGAATCATTTTACCCCGAATGGCTTGCAAATCCAGTACTGGTGAAGAAACCGAATGGGAAGTGGAGGACATGTGTGGATTTCACGGATCTCAATAAGGCCTGTCCCAAGGATAGCTTCCCGCTGCCACGAATTGATCAGTTGGTTGACGCGACGGCAGGGCATGCGTTGTTGAGTTTTATGGATGCATATTCCGGATACAATCAAATTCCGATGTATGGCCCCGATCAAGAACATACATCCTTTATTACAGACAGGGGGTTATACTGTTACATAGGAATGCCTTTTGGCTTGATTAATGCTGGCGCGACCTACCAGCGGCTGGTAAACATGATGTTCAAAGACCAAATCGGGAGAACCATGGAAGTGTATGTGGACGATATGCTGGTGAAATCTAAGGTGACAACTGACCATATCAAGCACCTGATGGAGATGTTTAATATTTTGAGGAGGTTTCGTATGAAATTAAATCCACAAAAATGTGTGTTCGGCGTGGAATCGGGAAAGTTTCTCGGGTTCATTGTCAATCACAGGGGAATTGAGGCCAACCCCGCGAAGATCAAGGCATTATTGGATATGAAGTCACCCACTAATGTGAAACAGGTGCAGAGTTTGACTGGGAGGATCGCCGCGTTAAATCGATTTGTTTCAAAGTCGTCTGATAGATGCAAGGAGTTTTTCAAGGCGATTAGATTAGCTGGGAAAGACTTTGTATGGACGTCAGAATGTGAAGAGGCTTTCAAAAGAATCAAGGAGCAACTGGGGCATCCTCCCATGTTGTCAAAGCCATTGGATGGGGAAAATCTAATACTGTACCTCGCAGTGTCTGAATATTCGATCAGTGCGGTTCTGGTAAGAGAAGAAGACGGGCAGCAATCACCAGTGTACTACGTGAGCAAGCGGTTACACGACGCTGAAACTCGCTACACAAATATGGAGAAACTGGTTTATGCCCTGATTCTTGCGTCAAGAAAATTGCGGCCGTATTTTCAGGCCCATAGAGTCGAAGTTCGTACAACATACCCACTGCGACAGGTCCTGCACAAACCGGAGTCATCAGGCAGAATGCTGAAATGGGCTGTGGAGTTGGGACAGTTTGATTTAGAATATGTGCCTCGAACAGCGATAAAAGGACAAGCCTTAGCCGATTTCTTGTTGGAATTTGATTCTGAAATTGATGACAAAGCTTTGGTGATGCTACATCCACCTCAAGCCGAGGAGTCTTTGGAGGAGTTTCCACATCCTTGGTGGATCTTGCATGTGGATGGGGCGGTTAACAATGGAGGAGCAGGTGCGGGCATAGTACTTGTATCTCCGGAAGGCCACCACCTGATGAGCGCAATTCATTTCAAGTTTTATGCAACTAATAATGATGCGGAGTATGAGGCGATGATTAATGGCCTGAAAATCGCTCTGGAAATGGGGGTGCGAAACTTAATTGCAAGAAGTGACTCAGAGTTGGTAGTGAATCAGGTGAATGGGGGATTTCAAGCGCGAGGCCCGCGAACAGAATTATACTTGAGATGTGTACAACGCCTGATTGGAATGTTCAAAGAAGTCAGATTGGAATGCGTTCCGCGGGAGAAAAACAGTAATGCGGATGCTTTGGCAAAAATGGGGTCGCAACAAGAGGCTGTGTTGTTAGGATCCATCCCTCTTGAAATCCAGGAGGTTCCGAGTATCCCAGAGATAGAAACTATGCAAGTGGATGAAGCTCCCAAGGAAACATGGATGACGCCCATTCTAGCTTACATTCGCAAGGGAACACTACCCGAGGATAAGTTTATGGCTCGTCGACTTCGTTATCAAGCCGCAAGATATGTGATATACGATGAAGTCCTATACAAGAGAGGGTTCAACCAACCTCTACTCAGGTGTGTTGAAGAAGAAGAAGGAAATTACATCCTAAGAGAGGTGCATGAAGGAATCTGTGGCAATCACTCGGGGGTAGCTCGTTGGCAATGAAAGTGTTGCGTCAAGGGTATTATTGGCCCACAATGAGAGAAGATGCTACAAATTTCGTCAAGGCATGTGATCGCTGCCAGCGCTTTGCAAACTACTCGTCTATGCCGGCTACACTCTTGACGCCTATGGCAAGCCCATGGCCGTTCGCCATGTGGGGAATCGATCTTATCGGAGAATTGCCGAAAGCTAAAGGAGACGTCAAGTATGCAGTGGTTGCGGTCGATTACTTTACTAAATGGGCGGAAGCTACGCCACTGGCTACTATCACCGCAAAGAAAATCAGAGATTTTGTTTTCAACTCAATTGTATGTAGGTTTGGAATCCCTTACAAGCTGGTCTCCGACAATGGGAAACAGTTTGATAGCAAGGAGTTGCGACAGCTATGTGAGGAGTTAAAAATCAAGAAGGAGTTTGCGGCGGTCTATCATCCTCAAAGCAATGGACAAACAGAGGCTGTTAACAAAATAATAAAACATACCCTCAAAACCAAGCTGGAGGAACGTAAAGGGAATTGGCCTGAAGAACTCCCGAAGGTGATGTGGTCATACAACACTACACCGCGATCTACTACGGGAGAAACGCCGTTTATGCTGACTTACGGTTACGAAGCTATGGTCCCCGTGGAAGTTGGATCGGGATCACTTCGCAGAGACTGTTACGGGAAAGAGGACGCTGAGGTTAATCAAAGGCTTCATTTAGATCTCTTAGAGGAGACGAGGGAAAATTCTCAGCTAAGGCTAGCAGCATATCAGCAGCGCGTCGCAAGGTATTATAACAAGAAGGTAAAAGGACAGTTGCTGAAGGTGGGGGATTTGGTACTTAGGAAAGTGATGCCAAATACAAAGAACCCCCAACATGGAGTGTTTGGAGCTAATTGGGAAGGACCGTACAGAATAAAGTCTATCCTGTGGAAGGGGACTTATCACCTTGAAGACATGGATGGGAAGCTAATTCCGCGAGCTTGGAATGCGGAACATCTCCGAAAGTATTACCAGTAAGGCGTGGCTTTGGCCCCTTGCATATTTCTTTTATCATTTTGATTTATGCTCAGTTTATAGGCTAGAATTAAATAAATTCCTCCTAGCCTAGGGGGGTGGTGCATGTACTACTTACTCTGGGACTAGTTGAAGGGTCATTTTTCAGAAATAATTTCCCCACAGAGCATAGTAGTTGTGGGACTGGTGCACTTTTGACATCAGAGCGCATTATAAATAAAGTTTTGAAACAAACAAAAATCTAATATATTTGCTCAAACTGCTTGGTCTCATGACGCGTCCTAAGCGTAGGACGCGCCTTACTCTAGGGTTTTATATGAATGAAACAAGAAAAATGTACTATTTCCAAGGACGCGCCCAAGTTATCTTGGTTGATGCTCCTTTGGACTGAATGTTACTATGATATTGACAACATAAGTAAAAAAGAAAAAGTGCTTGTCAAAGACGCGTCCTGCGGGAAGGATGATGTATTTTGGATCAAAGGTGAGGCGCGTCTTGAGTGATAGTTCTATGTGGATGTTAACTGAAGTAGTGGCTGCTAAAAGGATCAATAGAACTTGAGTAAAAATGTAACTAGGCAGTGTACTATTTCCAAGGACGCGCCCAAGTAAATATTGGTTGATGCTCATGATTTAAAAGCAAAAGCAAGTCCCTACCAAGGACGCGTCCTCCCTGAGATGAAATATTTCTAAGAAAACATTAAGGCATGTCAAACAGTTAGGACGCGCCCCGTCGTGCTTTGTGCCTTGGTTAAACACACAAGTACAGTGTAATGTCGTGCTCATGTACTTTCCAAGACAAACAAAGACGCGTCCAACTAGAGAGGACGCGCCCATAATGGATATTTGCTTGACGGGAGTAAAAATAATAAGTTAATCAAAGGAGACGCGCCCTAAGTATGAGGCGCGCCCATGTAAAAAAAAAAAAAAGGAGAGTGTAAGTGGATGAAGTTCAAAAATAGTCTTTACAATTTGCAAGGCTTCAAAGGGCCTGCGCCTTTAAGGATAGTTTAGAAAAAGTACATGAAAAACATAGGACGCGTCCTAGGCAACAGGCGCGTCTTAGGGCTTGTCCTGGTCATTTGCAGGGGGAGGTTGAGTTTGGAGTGGAGCAGGCTCAGGGGACGCGTCCTCCTCCTCTAAGCCTAGGAAAATCCTCTTGTTTTTGATGGAGTCTGCGGCCCTTACCCTGAAATCGTTTACCCATATCTGGGTATCTGCATCAAACTTGGAGAATGTATACTCTGGGTCGTTGGCAATAAACCCAGAGCACCATTCCTCAAACCCAGCCTGGAAGCCGTGCTGGTAAACGAGCTTTTTCTCTTCTGTCCACCCATGCAGCCTATCATCATTCAGGATATCGAGCTCCAGCTGCATGGTGGAGTTCAAGGTGATGACGCTGTCCACTTGCTTTTCCATTGCAGAGACATTGCCTTCCAGAACAGCTTTTTCTGTTTCTAGACGCGTCCTCTCTCCCTCCAGGCGCCTGATTTCAGTATCTTTTTCTTGTGTAAGCAGGGCAATGTGTTTTTCCAGAGATTTGACCTTGTCTTCGGCCTGGCTCTTTGCAGTATCAGTAACTGCAAGACGCGCCCTGAGCCTTGCCGCCATGTTGGCACTCTGTCTGGCATGAAGGTGAAGCTCAGCAGCGGCTTTCACCATGGCTTTTTCTGTTTGTTGCTCTATTCTGAAAGTCCAGCCTCTGACTTCATCCTCTGAAAAATCCCCAACAGAGGACGCGCCCAGGTATCTAAGAACGAAGGACTGATCGTCAGGAATGATCTTTTGGCGTTTCGAGGGCGCGTCCTCCCCCTCCTCAGGAATTTCAAACGCGGGAGTCTCTATTATCTTTGGAGGAGGAGAAGGAGTTGCAGCAGGAGGTGGGGTTTTTGCCTTTGAATCAACCTTTGTGGGAGCTTGTTTCCTTGCCCTTAGTTTTTTGGAAGCCCCAATTGCGAACCCTTTGGGGAGTGAGACCATATCTGTAATATAAACATTGAAAGGAATTAGTTAGGTACAAGGAGACGCGTCCTAAAATTAGGACACGCCCATTTCATGATATAAAGGACTACGTGCATGTCAGATATAAATGAACATAAAGATAAATAAATGTATGGTAACGACGCGTCCTAACAGTATGACGCGTCTTACCTAAGACGTTTTCTATAATAAGGAGACATGCCCGGGGGGTAGGGCGCGTCCAAGGTGATAGTGCATATATGAAGTAACTTTTATAAATTATGCTAAAATTAAAGGGAAAAAGTGAGCATAAATACGATGCGTCCTAACGCCGTGACGCGTCGTACGTACAATGATTTCTTACCATGCTCTAAATCCACCTTCTTGGTGATGTCTGGCTGAATAATTTCTGTGGCTAGGAACCCTTTGGACTTTTCAGAAGCAGTAAGGATAGGTTTCCCATTGTGGAAATCTCGAAATTTGCAGAGGGAACCCACTCTTGGGGACAAAGCTCCTATTTTCTTCAAGTTCTCCTCGGTGATCATGTCCTTGAGGTTGAAATGTTTTTCAGCATACTGTAACACCTTTTCTGCTCTCTTCTTCTTCTTTCCTGCAAGCTCTTTCTGGGTCCTTTTATCTAAGAGAAGGGAGGATAGGTTACAACAAAGAAGACAAAGAAAGGGGTATAAAAGAAAAGGCGCGCCCTGATAAAGGGGACGCGTCCTGAATGTTGGACTCACTTGGTTCCAAGTTGAAGCGAACGCGTGTCCTTTTGACATCATAAATATAGAAGAATGGCTCCTTCCAGTCTCTTTCGTGGCTAATTTTACCTTCATTGAATCCCTTGTTGTTCAACCATTTGTTGACTACCAGGAAGTGGTACCCGGGAATTGATTTCCTGATGCTGTAAAAGAAGCTGAATTCTTTCATTGAGGGCGCGCCCAGCCTTAAGTTATGGTACATGATGAACAGAGCCCAAGCTAGTTTGTATGAATTTGGTGATAGTTGGACTGGAGCTACGTCGTACCATTTTAAGATTTTCTTAATGTATGGATGCAAAGGCGCGCCCACACCCAAGGAAATTAACTTTGGAGTAAGCACCATTCTGGGGATCCTTTGGTTCCCGACATTGAAAATGTGCGGCCTCATGGTTCGAAGAGGACGCGCCCAGATTCCCTCCATGTCATAGTACTTCATGTGCCATTGAATTTCCCAATCGGTTGCCGTCGAGTCAAGAGCTACGCATGCCAGCTTGCCTTCTCTTTTTCTTCTAGCATTCTTCTCTGCCTCAGTTAGAGTGTCAAGCCTGGTCCAGTCACAGTCCACTTCAACATCTGAGGGATTCCAATGTTCCAGAGGGGAGTCTGATTTCTGAGGGGATACTGGATACGTTTCGGGGTCAGGAATCCTCCTTTCGAATTCATTCACGCTGAGAGGTGACGCGTCCTGAGAGGGAGCCGAGCCTTGAGAATTTGACGCGTCCTGGGAATAGGACGCGTCCTTGCCTGAAATGGCTATTTTTTGGGGTTTTTGGCTTGTGGTTAAAACAATTTCGTCATCTGTCCAATCTTCAATGGCAGCCCTAGTATCGAGAACCGGAGTTCTTTGCCTTTTGACTCCCTTCTTCTCCATTCTTGAAAGTATGGGAACATGATCCATGGAGTCAGAACTGGAATTGGACATTATTGAGGTTTTTGATTTAAGGGAACAGAAGACGCGTCTTTCTGCTCTAAGGAAGGAATTCGTCCTGTGGATGTTGGGAAAGTCGGGTTTAAAAGAGATCAGGTGTGGGGAATAGGTTCCAATACGCTTGTTGAGTGCTTTAAACGGGTGAAATGGTGAAGAAGAAGACGCGTCCTCCAGCTGCAAAAGAATAAATAACAATTTGAGGACGCGTCCATATTTTTTTAAAAAAAAGAGAGAGGGAGAGAGAAGAAAAGGAAAAGAAAGATGGAAGGATATTTGGAGGGCGCGTCCTGAAAATCTACCGCAGGGGGGTGTGCTACAATGATGCGTCCTAATAAACCTTTGGTCCTATGTTACCTTTGTTTGGGACAACTTGAACATGTCTTAAATTAGAAAATACAGGACGCGCCCTAACATAAAGACGCGTCCTACATGATTATAATAGCGGAATGTTAATCGACTGTTAATTATTTGGGGGAAATATGATGAAATCCTAGAAACATGTAGTTGGGAGATCAGGGAAGCAAAATATGTTATAGTTACAGATATATACACATATACATACAAGGAGAGCTAAGAATGGTGCATGGAAACTTGAAGCATATGAACGGGTTTTTACTCATTAAACTCGATTTACTTAATTAAATAAGAAAGTAAAGGAAGATTTGTATACCTTATGAGTTGGCGGTTGGATTGAGCTAAAGAAGTAGGGAAATGGCTGGATAGATCACCGGAATTTGGACCTCGAAACTCCTGCTTGAAAAGGTGGCAATGGCGGTTGTATGAGAGAGAAAAAGAGATGGTAGTGGTGGTGTGGTGCAACTAGGGTTTTTATAGAAGAAGGATGACCGTAAGGATGACAGCTGCGCACCACATGCAGAAGGTGAAGTGAAGACGCGTCTTCCCGTCGTGACGCGTCCATATATTTTGAGCCAAATTTCGCTTGAAAAGAAATTCCAATTTTGTTTTTAACTGCAAATGGAATTTGGGGGGTAGTTGTTATATCCAAAATTTGGCCTTGGATAGACTCGGGTCAAGCGCGGGCTGGTTAGAGTCAAACTCGGCGTTGCAAAAGGAAGGACGCGCCCAAGCCTGTAGGACGCGTCCACCATGATGGAGGTATCTAGCAACTGCGGTTTTTTAGCAATGAAGGTTGGGGTACGCGTCCAGAGGATTAGGACGCGTCCTGTCTCTATGGAATGTTGTGAGGAGTAGTTGTTGGAAAAATAATGCAGGTTTTATGAGGGTCAGGACGCGTCCGATGTCTCAAGACGCGTCCTCTGTGTGGTAGATGTATTTTTGA
Organism: Apium graveolens; assembly: GCF_009905375.1. Lineage (NCBI taxonomy): Eukaryota > Viridiplantae > Streptophyta > Magnoliopsida > Apiales > Apiaceae > Apium > Apium graveolens. The sequence continues at coordinate 24,975,973 of NC_133649.1, read as the reverse complement.
GGATGGGCTCAGGACAAAGCACGCATGGAAAGGAGCAATGAAGAGGTATTTTTACTAATGTATTTGTTGCAGGTACTCTTTGAAGAATTCCCTTCTTGAGACGGTCAAGGAGGGGGATGTCCGTGAAAAGCTTGAAGGCCTCCAGGGGTATGCCTGATGATTGAAGGCCTCCTCCTGTATTCAACGGGTGTCCTCGTTGGGGATGTGGGGTTTACCTTGGTGTGTGCTTTGGGAGCTCTGTTCTTGTATTCAACGGGTGTCCTCGTTGGAGAACTTTGGAGTCATCCTGCACTTTGCACCCAAGAGCTTGGGATCACCTGTCCTGCTATCTGGTGGGTTATCCTCATTCGGGGGACAGGGACGCGTCTGGCATTTGGGGTGAACCGTGGCTATACCTGCGTTCGTAAATCAAGGGAGATAGCTGTAGCGGAGTGTTATCCTTGCGCAGGGAGATGCACTATCCGTGAAGTCCTACGATTACGGATGAGCCTTGGGCCTTTGCGGTTGGGCCTCATAGTTGGACATTCCTAAAGCTAGCAGAAGATGGATATTGGATGGGCTTCTATTGGGCTTAGGAGTAAGAAGTCTCAATGCATTAGACTTCTTCTTCTACGAGAACTACGTCAGGCTTGATCCCTATATAAAGGGTACGTAGGCACATTGAGAGGGTAAGAAGTTGAGAGCTGATAAGAGAGCCACCACTTACTCTGATCAATCTCAGCCTAAAACAACTATAAACCACCACACACCGCTTAAGTTTCCGGTAAAGAACCACCGTCACAGATCTTAGTTCCGGCGAAAAACCTCAATCTTTGTTGTTACCAGATTCCTCCGTCAACAGTACCTTCTGGACTAATCTTAATATATGCATGTTAATTATAAACTAAATTCTTTATATTAGAAATATCAAAAGACACATTAATTGTGGTCCATGGAACTCAAAGGATGTAACTGATAGGTTATGTATGATCTTCTAAATTCTCCTACTATAAGTGGAGAAGGTTGTATTATTTTTATGATGAGAACAAAAATATAATCTAGTAGCAGGGAACAAGTTCCAGAAGTAACTATTTTAGCTTTTGTGTTTGAGATTACTGAAATTATACTAAAATTCTATACACAGCAACACCCCAATACTTTAACAGTGCAGTCATCTTAGTATGTGTAGTCTACCTTCTCTTTGATCACAGTTGTAGACTCTTTTTTCTTTCTTATCTCTCTTACTTACAAGTTTGCTTTAATATTTTAAAGTCTCAATACAAGGTGTAAGAAATAAATAAGGACTTCTTTTAGCCCATCAAAGAAAAAAATTAATTAATTGCTTTGTCATTTTATATCATATTTAAAATCTATGAGATCTTAGAGTACCAACATGTAACCAACTATTATTACATAGGTAACTTATTGATTTAACACGTCTTTCAATATATATTTTAGAATATAATGTTTGATTTTTACAAACATATGAGAATTCTATAGAATCAAAATTATTATTTCTTATTTATTTTTGTGAATTATAATATTTATAAAATAATTTTATTTACAAAACTAATAATTTTAAAGGTGGATAAAAAATTAAATATCACATTAGTTATGTAATTTATGTTAATTAATGCACAAATGAAATAATACAATTTTCCTCAAATCAAATTACTATGTAAAAAGGTACATGTCCCATACCTTAGGTACCTAAGAAAAAACATTGATTTATTAAATTTGATAATAAATTTTAATTTACTAGGTTTATGTAGACTCAACCTTCTATAATTTTAAAGATTTTTTTCTCTTTGCAGCATTTATTAGACCAGAGATGAATGGAAGATAAACCCTAGGGTTGGGTCACCTATTATATAGGATGGCATGTCTTTAGGTCATCCAAAATTACATAAAATGTAGTCAATTTAATATATACATTAAAACCCCATTAATTACATATATACAATCACGGAATCTAAGACATATTCATAAAATACTATTCAGTATTTTTATTGAGTGGTTAAGCTATTCAACCTATCAAGCTAAACGTAGAACTTGTGCTATGAGTCACCACAATTGTATGGGAATGATGCAAATACATTGAGAGCTGACAAGAAAGATCCACAAGGTGGAGATATAAGATACTTAAGAGACGATTAAGGCTACACTGTCCACTAATTGAAAAGCTCATTTTAGTTGCATAGTTTGTCTGCATACATGGGTTTTACGAAGCCTAGTTAGGTTGAAAGACAACCGACCTGAGTGCTTTGATATGGTGGAAGATCAAATATGCTGTATTGATAGTTATTTTATTTCTTGGGTTGTGTGAGAAATTGTGGTACAACATCAAAGAATGAATGGTTGATCATTTCATGCGGGAATGAATGGATGATAATTTTTTGCGGGAATGAATAGATGATCATTTCATGCGGGTTTAGCAAAAAGTACTCTATTGATAATGAAGTCTCCTTCCATACATATACCTAACTTCTTATAATGCAAATACTCCGTGTTTATACTAGATGATGTATGTATGAAAGTAAAAACTAATTAGTTTTAGAAAGAAAAGGAATATGTGTTGAAAAGTCACAAGAGCTCACATGGGGAGAAAGCATCTTCCTGGAAACATACAAATCAAAAGGAAATAAAATTTTCAAATCAAGATCAAGGATATGAGCATGGATGAATCAGGGAAGAGTTTGTTGGGCCGGCTATATTTTCTTCCGAGTATGTGGACTATAACCGGAAGAGATCAAAAAGATTTGAATAGGGGATGAAGTTTTCAAGTGGTAGAAATGTAACTATGTTGAAGTTAAATCCTATGTTGCAAATGTCTAGTAAGCAGTTGTGTGTAAATAGGAGAAATAAATATGTCAAGAGGAAAAATAAGGATAAATTGGAAGGCCAGGACCAGGAAGGGAGCTTACTTTAGCGACCCCTCTGTAAATATAAGTGAAGATAATGACCATCAATATAACTATGAAGGATGTAGTTCAAAATACAGAAAAGATAGGAGATACTCGCCTACTGAATTCAATAAATGTTAATGTTTTGATTGTAACTAGAGCAATCAGGTCTTTTATTTCCAAAGAGTTTGTGAATAAGTTATAATGTGAGATTTCACCCTTAAAGAAAGTATTAGTTATAGAAGTACATAAGCAGGGTAAAGTTTCTTTTAGTCAAGTTTTTCCTTACAGTGATGTTGGGATAAACGGTTGTAATCTCTTTGTAAACTTGATAAAAGGTCGTCATCTCTTTGCAAATTTGATATAATCTTAGAAATGGATTGTATAGATAATCACGATGTGCAAATTGAATGTTTAAATAAAAGAATTATGTTAAGATCTACGGATGAGAATAAAGTTATACTTTAAGGAAGGCAGCAAGCTTAAAAGTTTTTGATCAACATTAAAGCTCAGACAATGTTAAGGAAAGGATTAGAAGCATATTTAGTACATATGGTAGATGTCAACAAATAAACACATAGGATTGAAGAGATCCCCTTAGTTTACGAGTTATTGAATGTGTTTCAAGATGAATTACTGGAATTACCCCCGAAACAGAGATATAATTATCTATTGATTGGGCACCTGGAACTAATTTTATGTCGACGAAACTGTACATAATGGCCCAAGTGGAGATGAAGGAATTGGAAACTCAATTGAAGACCCTGTGGATGTTACTAAAGCACCATCATGTGCTAAACAATCTTCACAAATTGATAGGTTTGAGGGTAGTACTCCTGAGGACAAGCTATGTAAATCCTCTGAATTTAATTGGAGGTTCTCATGAAGAAACAAATCCCCTCAAAACCCTAACTGAGATTGCCTTAGCAATTGAAGCTAGGTGTCCAATTGCCAATGAGCCTGTTATCGGGGAGGCAAGTCTAGCATATTCAAGTGCCAGCTCTTTACCAGAAGAGCAAGGGTTTGAGGTCATGGTACATGACAGTAATCTGGTCAAATCCCCTCCAATTTAATTGGAGGTTCTCATTGTTGGTGAACAACACAGTATCACAACCATAATTTCTACCGTGAGTCAAACTGTGACATCTGTCACTGGTAATGTTCCTGAACCCCAACCATCTACCTCAACTCACACAGACCTACCATCTACATCCAAACCTTCTAAACAACCCTCAAACCTAATTAATCTCCCAATGGATCAGGATGTGCAGGCTCCACCAATCACCATGAATGACCTTCTGGTAGATCAACTCTCTGGACTTGCCAACATCACACAACATCATCTTACAACAGACATGTCTAATCAGGACTATCAAGCAATCTTTCCTTCTTACAAAATAGATATTGAAGACCAATAGCAGAAAATTATCAGTGAAGCTGAACAAGATGGCAATGTGGATGCTTGGTTAGACAAGGACTTTAGCTTGAGCATGAATGAGGTCTTGGCACTACACCATAAAATGCCTACTGTAACACCAAAAAAATGTTATATTAGGGGGATAATATGTTGCTCTTGCCCCACTTTTAAACTGATGTAAGATTTTCTTAAAGATAGGTTTTTCCATGTTACCTTAGGGGTCTAAGGTAACATCTTTGGTGCCTAAGGCAACTTCATGTTTTAACTTGTTTATATGTTGCCTTAGGTTTCTAATGCAACAAGAAAAGAGATCAGTTGTAACTTATTTTTTATGTTACCTTAGAGTTTTAAAATGTTTTTAAATAGTGGGCCCCATGGTGGGACCCACTCATTGACATGGCAAGTTTGAGGCCCCAGTGATGAGTTGTCTTGATGACGTGGCAAGTGGGCCTATATATAGAACCTAATGTAATACTTTGAAAAGCTGTTGTAACATTATAACTAGCCTAATGAAACGTTTTAAACATACTATGGTAATAGTTTAGGAGGCTATTGTAACACTTTAGTAAAAAAATTAAAATGTTTATTCTGTAAAATGAAGAATCCTAATTATACAATTTCATAATACATCCAACCCAAATATTAAACATCCAAATCTATAACCAAATTAAACGTCCAAACTAACTATAAACTAGTTCACATTCTTTACTCAACAACAGTCAAAGGTTAAATTTTTTAAAAAGTACTACTAGAAGTTAATGCTTGAATTTGTATCACTTTCTCCACGACTCCACAATCCGGGCCTTTCCCTTTCTATACACATGAAGCTTTCTCTTATAAGCTTTCTTCGTCCCCCTGAAATATTAACTAAGTTATTTGCAAGCTAGGAATCGAACTAGCAAATAACAGTAAACATAACTAATTAAACTAACTAATTTACCAACTACAACCATCTCAAGTTTACAACCTAAAAAATAACAGTAAACATAACTAATTAAACCAACTAATTTACAAACATAATTACACAAGACTTAAATATTGTTAGATATATTTGATAATGTCATGGCTAATATGATTTATGTTTAGATTTCAGATCTTACTTAACAGGACAAGTCAGTACTTAACCATTAATCAGTACTTATACTGGAAGTCGGGACTTAAGGATATCAGTACATATATTATCAGGAGATAATCATCAGAAGTTAGATATCAGAACATAAGTGCTGAAGGACGTTCAGATAAGGACAGTAGCTGATTAAAGGAAAGAAGATCGAGAAAACATAAGAAGAGATATGCATGAAGAAGGAGTTCCGTGAAGAATGGAATACTTGGAAGAAAAGATATCTGATTGATATATTTTAGGAAGCAAAATTATATTCCATATCAATTAGCGATTATCTTGTAATTGTGTAGTATATAAACACAGACATAGGGTTTACACTTTAAGTGTTATCATATTCGAGAAGATTATTTATTGTAACCCTAGCAGCTCTCGTGATATTTGTTCATCACTGAGAGGTAACAGTTCCATGCTGTAACAGAGTTTATTGTTTCAATAAAGTTTGTTTTCTGTTACTTAATATATTAAAGTTCAATTTGATTATATTATACACTGTATTCACCCCCCTCTACAGTGTGTGTGACCTAACAAGTGGTATCAGAGCTAATCTGTTAACACACATACAGTTAAAGATCCAAACACAATCATGTCTGACACAGAAACTCCAACTAAGCCTACCAAAACTGAAGAACCTCCAAAGACATAAATTCAAAGTCGGTATGAGACTATCAGAGTTCCCATACTGAGACCATCTGAATATCCCATATGGAAGGTAAGGATGACCATGTTCCTGGAAGCAACAGATCCAGAATACATTGATAGAATCAAGGAAGGGCCTCACAAACCAACCAAGCTCGCTGTTACAGTTGTAGGTGAAGCAGCAAAGACCGTACCAAAGGAGAAGAGTGATTATACTGCTGAAGATATAACATCAATTGCTAAGGATGCTAAGGTACGACACTTATTGCATAGTGCCATTGATAATGTAATGTCAAACAGGGTAATCAACTGCAAGACTGCTAAGGAGATATGGGATGCTCTGGAAACAAGATGTCAGGGAACTGACACAATTAAGAAGAACAGGAAGATAATACTCACTCAAGAGTATGAACATTTTGACTCAAAGACTAATGAGTCATTGAATGATTTATATGATAGATTTGTCAAACTTTTGAATGATTTGTCATTGGTTGATAAAGAGTATGATCTTGAACATTCAAACCTTAAATTCCTGTTAGCTCTTTCTGAATGCTGGGATTTGAAGGCAACGGCAATAAGAGACAACTACAATCTTGATGAAACAACTCTTGATGAAATCTATGGAATGCTCAAGACTCATGAACTTGAGATGGAACAAAGAAGCAAGAGGAAAGGAGGAAAGTCGAGGACAATTGCTCTTAAGGCTGAAGAAGAATTCCCCAAAGCAGCTTCCTCAAGGAAAGACAAGGGTAAAGCTCTTTTCATAAAGTCTGAAACTGAGTCATCAAGTTCTGAAAGTGATGATGACTCAGATTCTGAAAGCTTGCCTGAGACTGATGCTGATGAGGAGATGATGAAGCTGTATGCTCTTATGGTGAAAGGAATTACAAAGATTGTATACAAGAAGTTCAGGAAGGGAAAGAAGTTTTCCAGGAAAGGCATAAGTTCTGATAAGAAGAATTTCAAAAGATCTGAAAGCAGAGGAGGAAAGTCTGACAGGGGAGATTATACCAATGTTAAATGCTATAACTGTGGTGAGAAAGGCCACATATCTCCTGATTGCAAGAAGGCAAAGGGTGACAAAGGCAAGGCTCTTGTCATAAAGCAGAAAAGCTGGACAGAGACCTCAGACTCTGAAAGTGAGGAGAACTATGCATTGATGGCAAATGCTGATAAAGAAAGTGCTGAGAGCAGTTCTGAAGCTGCTGAAATAAAGGTACCTCAGACTACTTATGCTTTTCATACTGATGATATTAATAAGTTGAGAAGATATCTTAAAACCATGTTTATTAGTTATAGAGATCAAACTTTAACATGTGAAAGATTAACTTCTGAAAATCTTGCTTTTAAGAAAAGAAATGATTTCTTAGAAAAAGAGTTAGTCATGTTCTATCAAACTCAGAAGGATAGAGATGATGCTTTTTATGTTAGGGATGAAGTGCTAAAAATGAATGAATCTCTAAAAACTGAGTTAGAAAAGGAAAGAGAGATTATCAGGACTTGGACTAACTCTGGCAAAACAACTCAAAATTTGCTAAGTAGTGGAAACTGGAAAGAGGGATTAGGTTATGGAGAAGATAAGAATGATAAAGAAACTGAATAAATTAAGCCTATTGTTAAGCAAAAGCCAAAGTTAAAACCTGTTAAGTTTGTAACTGTAAAGTCTGAAAATGAGAAATCCGAAGTTAAAGAGGAATTAACTTCTGACAAAATAAAACAGGAAAAGACAGCTGAAGTGAACATAGGCTTAATGACAAAGAAGCAACTTAAGCATAAGCTGAAAGATGTTAAGAATGCAAACAAGGTAAAATCACCGAGGAAAAATAGGAATGGAAAGGAAGGTGTGAATAAAAGCAATGATTATAAACCTGTTCCTGATGCTCCTAGGAAAACATGTCATAACTGTGGAAGTTCTAACCATCTGGCTTCTTTTTGCAGGAAGAATAAAAATATTAACTCATTACCTTCCAAATCAGGAGTTAAGAGTCAGTCTGTTAGATACAAACCACAAAATCCTTGTTTTCATTGTGGTAGTTTATGGCATTCCATTTATACTTGTAAGGAATATCATAGTTTGTACTATGATTATTATCAAATAAAACCTTCTTTGAAGAAAGTTTCCATTGTTCCTTCTAGTGTAAATTCTGATTCAAAGTCTGATAATGTAAGTTCTGATAAGAAAAATGTTAACATAAACTCTGATGCTAAATTCGCTGCAAATGTTAACAAACTTAATAAGGCCAATGGATCCAAGCAAATTCGGGTCCTTAAAACTAATAATTAGTGGTCTTTGTGATTGCAGGGCAACAGGAAAAATATTCTAGTTCTGGACAGTGGATGTTCAGGACATATGACTGGAAATAATGCCCTGCTATCAGACTTTGTGGAGAAAGTTGGCCCAAGTGTTTCTTATGGAGATGGCAACATTGGAAAAACATTGGGATATGGCAATATCAATCTTGGGAATGTCATAATTAAAGAAGTAGCTCTGGTCTCAGGACTTAAACACAATCTGCCGAATATAAGTCAAATCTGTGACAGAGGTTATCATGTTGTTTTCTTTGAAGAACACTGTGAAATTGTGAGTAAATCTAAAGGCAAAGTTGTTCTGAAAGGATACAGGCGTGGTAATATTTATGAAGCTAAGCTTTCAACAAGTACTGATGGTTCTGTAATTTATCTGATGAGTAGAGCATCAATTGAAGAAAGCTGGAATTGGCACAAGAAACTCTCTCATTTAAATTTCAACAATATAAATGAACTGATCAAGAAAAATCTTGTGAGAGGACTGCCAAAGTCAGTATTTGCTCCTGATGGCCTTTGTGATTCCTGTCAGAAAGCCAAACAAAGAAAATCTTCTTTTAAGAGCAAGACTGAATCATCAATTCTTGATCCTTATCATCTACTACATGTTGATCTATTTGTTCCAGTGAATGTCATGTCTATTGCAAAGAGGAAATATGCGTTGGTCATAGTGGATGAGTTCACCAGATACACATGGGTGTATTTCTTGCACACAAAAAGTGAAACTGCATCTATCTTGATTGATCATGTCAAACTTCTGGATAAATTGGTCAATGATTCTGTGAAAATTTTAAGGAGTGATAATGGCATTGAGTTCAAGAATTTGATAATAGAAGAGTTCTGCAAAAACCATGGAATAAAGCAGGAATTTTCTGCTCCTGGAACTCCACAGCAAAATGGAGTTGTTGAAAGGAAAAATAGAATTCTCATTGAAGCTGCACGTACAATGCTTGAAGAAGCAAAGCTTCCAACCTATTTCTGGGCTAAAGCTGTGCAGACTGCTTGTTTTACTCAAAATGCAACACTCATTAACAAGCATGGAAAAACACCATATGAGATGGTGAAGAAAAAGAAGCCAAATCTGAAATACTTTCATGTATTTGGATGCAAGTGTTTTGTTCTCAAGACTCATCCTGAATAGCTATCCAAGTTTGATCTAAAAGCTGATGAAGGAATCTTTATTGGATATCCACTTTCCACAAAAGCCTTCAGAGTCTATAATTTGAGAACAAAAGTGGTCATGGAATCTAATGACAAGAAGATTACTGGTCTTGAAGATTTCATTGACCATGATCAGCTGAGATTTGAAAATAAAGACTCAAATTCTGATACTGAAAATCCTGACAGTCTAAGTCCTGATACTGTAAACTCTGATGGATTAAACTCTGATGTTATTGAAACTGTGGTGACTACGTCAAAGGAAAATGCACCTATGTAGGGGGAGCATACTCAAGATCTTACCACATCTCAAGAAACATCAGAACATACATCTGGCTCTTCAAGTTCTGATTCGTCAAGTTCTGATAAGCCAAGTTCTGCCAGTGCTGAAAATCTAAATTGTGAAGAATCCAACTCAGAGAGCATAGTTTCAGGTAGAGCATCAGAAAATGAAAATGAAGACAGCATGGATCATGGGGGAGCATCCAGTTCTAGAGAAAACCCTCGATCTGCAAGGAAGTGGACAAAATCACATACACCTGATTTGATAATTGGAAATCCTGATCCAGGTGTCAGAACTAGAACAGGTACTTCAAATGAATGTCTTTACAATTCTTTTCTCTCTCAGACTGAGCCAAAGAAAGTGGAAGAAGCTCTTCAAGATGCTGATTGGGTGCAAGCAATGCAGGAAGAGTTGAATGAATTTGAAAGAAACAAAGTCTGGACCCTAGTGCCAAGACCAAAGAATAGATCTGTTGTTGGTACAAAATGGGTATTCAGAAACAAAACTGATAGTGATGGCATAATTACAAGAAATAAGGCAAGGCTGGTTGCAAAAGGATATTCTCAACAGAAGGGAATTGATTATGATGAAACATTTGCACCAGTTGATAGGTTAGAAGCCATAAGGATATTTTTGGCTTATGCTGCTCACAAAAAGTTATTATCTTTCAAATGGATGTGAAAAGTGCTTTTCTCAATGGAGAATTGGAGGAGGAGGTATATGTTGAACAACCTCCAGGCTTTGTAGATTCCAAACATCCAGATTATGTCTACAGGCTTGATAAAGCACTTTATGGACTTAAGCAAACTCCTAGGGCATGGTATGAGACTTTAGCTCAGTTTCTTCTGGAAAGTGGATTCAACAGAGGAACAATAGACAAAATACTGTTCTACCTCAACCATGGAAAGGACTTACTTCTGGTCCAGATTTATGTTGATGATATCATTTTTGGGTCTATAAATGACAGACTTTGCGAGAAGTTTGCCAAACTAATGCAGTCAAGATATCAGGTGAGTATGCTGGGGGAGCTTAGCTTTTTTTTGGGCCTTCAAGTCAAGCAGAATGAAGAAGGCACTTTTATTTGTCAAACTAAGTACACCAGAAACTTGCTAAAGAAATTCGGAATGCAAGATTATTTAAGTGCATCCACTCCCATGGCCACTGCAACAAAACTGGATAAGAATACTGGTAAACCAGTAGATATTACTGATTACAGAGGTATGATTGGCTCTCTACTCTATCTAACTGCTAGTAGACCTGATATCATGTATGCTACCTGTCTTTGTGCAAGATTTCAAGCAGATCCAAGAGAACTTCACTTAACAGCTGTGAAAAGAATCTTTAAGTATCTTAAAGGAACAGCTGATCTGGGATTGTGGTATCCTAGAGAATCAGATTTTAAACTAATAGGTTACTCAGATGCAGATTTTGCAGGTTGCAAAATTGACAGGAAAAGCACAAGTGGAAGATGCCAATTTCTTGGAGGCAGATTGGTTTCTTGGTTCAGCAAGAAACAAAAGTCAATCTCCACATCAACTGCAGAAGCAGAGTATATTATTGCAGGAAGCTGTTGTGCACAGATTCTTTGGATGAAAAATCAGTTACTGGATTATGGGTTAACATATTTCAAAATCCCTATTTACTGTGATAATCAAAGTACTATTGCTATGACAGGTAATCCAGTTCAACGCTCTATGACAAAGCACATCAGCATCAGGTACCACTTCATAAGGGAACATGTGGATGAAGGTACAGTGGAATTGCACTTTGTTCCAACAGATCAACAACTAGCAGATATCTTCACAAAACCACTGTGTGAAGCCACTTTTACAAGATTGGTAAATGAACTTGGAATGATTTCAGGTTCTTTCTCTAAATCTGCTTAGTCTTGTTCTGTATTATCAGACTTTATGATCAGTATTTACAGAATTTAATCTCTTTGTGTATTCTGTGATTAATTGATAAATGTTTTTAAGTACTGACTATTGTCTGATATATGTTTCTAAACTCTGATAAGTGATAAGTCTGTCTAAGTAACCATTCAATCCTATGAGGATAATTGTGTTAGATACTGACCTAGTAGTCTTCAATAAACAAATGATCCCATGTAAGAAGTAATTATTTATGTGGAAATTTTATGACACAAGCAAATTCTGATAATTGAGCTTAGTTGAGTTTACTTTGTTTATCTTATTACTAAGTCACAAATTAAAATAAATCTACTCATCTATTAAGTTCTGATACTAGTAAATCTGCTGAATGTACTAAGTGCTGATAAACCTCAATTATCAAAAGAAAAAACAAAAAGATCAAAAAATAAAATCAGGTACTCCTTTGAGATCTAGAGTAAAAATGTGGAAGGAACGACCCAAGTGCATTGCTGGTATTAAGTAAATATGCATTAGAAAAGCAAAATATTTTCTTGGTGACTTTTCACACTCTATGAATACTCTGATAATAGCATAAATTCTGATAAGCAGTCGTGACTCACTTACACTGAGGAGCCACTGTAAAATAGAATTTAAAAAGATGCATAAAATTAGCACAAATCAGTTGAGGTGGACTCAAGCATGTACTCATTCATCAATAGGTTTCAGGATAATGATAGCTCTGTAGCAAAATTTTAGTTATGCCTTATTTCTAAGATGTACTGAAGTGAATCAGACTTTACTCTTTGTCTGCTATTTAGCTTGATGCGGACACTAATCACTCCATCTGAATGATGAAAATTACTGCGGTGGTCTATGTTGTTTTAGATAAACAATCATTGTGTCACCTTGCACTAATTCTGAGGACAAGTTCTGGTTGCATATTCTGACGATTAAGTTCTGAAGAGTATAACTCAGAACTTGTATGAGGATTTACTCAGATAGGCATTCCTTTTTCGAGTTAAGAAATTATGTTCTGATGACTGTTAAGTTCTGATATAAGTCTAAGTTCTGATATTACAGTCTAATTCTTTACTTGACTTATCAGTGGATAAAATTTGATAACAGTCTCGGTTCAAACTAGAATATGTTGAAGTGGAAGATTAATAGTCACTATGGTTAGGGTTAATGATATTCGTACTTGAACAGTCCACTTTTACTTGTTTCTTGTGCGCATTCAACCATGTTTTCTCCTTCCAATGAATGTTATTCTTTTTCTAAGTCTGGTGAGATGAGGTAGAATTAATTCTACCTGTCAGCATTAAATACTTTTCCGTCTCCTGGCATTCTCTTGCCTATATAAGCAGCCACTTCACATCAGCCTTCCCATCAAATTCTTTCTCACAAACTTACCTTCATACGTTTTCTTTCAAAAACACAATGGTCAGATACAACATGTTTTTGAACTACCAAAACTTCAATATGTAGCTAAGCTGTGCCGCATGACAGCAGGAATGGCACGTCACGGCCATTCCTGAGGAGATATGGGACTCTGTCCCACAGGAGGTACTGACCCACCTCCTGTTCTTGTATATGGACTACCATCGCCATCTGGAGCGATTGGAGGAGGAAAGGCTGGAAGCTCTCCGCCAGCAAGAGCGTATCATCTGACTCCCCATTCTGTTTGTCGAGAGTAGGAAGAAGAAATGATTTAATCTCGTCTTCTTCCTATTTTTCTTCATCATCAGCCTTGCCCTGCTTCTTGAGCTAGGACTAAGGCTGTTGATGTTAGGTTTAGTAGCTTTTGGAAATCTTGTATAAGTACTGATGTAATTTCCATTTCATGAATGTATTCTCTTGATATATTAATGAAATTTGTTTTTGTTTCAAGATTTTGTCTCTAAGTTATTTTGTAATGCATTGATAAATCCTGATAATTATTCATATTCTGATGACCATATAAATTCTGTTTTAATTTAAGTTATGATTTTCCTTTATCAGTACTTACTCATATAATTTATCTTGGTCACTTTCACTTGATTTCTTTTCAGAATATTAATGTTGCAGTGAAAATTAATTAAATCAGTGGGAACAGTTTCAATTTTGAATTAAAACTGTTTCACCTTGATTAATGGAATATCTGGGTAAGTGGAACGGTTTTTCCTTGAAAACAGGCAAGTGGGCAAGTAATGATTACTGTTTTCTCGCGCCCAGTAACTATCCGTTATTACTGCATGTCTGACAGTGTCCAACGGTAACATTTTTTTTTCAGAGTATAAGTACGACAGAGAGAGGATTTCTTTAATCTTTTATTTCCTTCATACTTTTTCTCTCTACTTGCTTTTACTCTCTTTCTCTTTTCTTCTCACGTTAGTTTTTCATACAGACATTTTATCAAACACCTAACAGGCACTTTTGAATCTCAATTTTTCACATGGCACCTAAGGATTTAATCATTGATGGAGCTAAGTTTGTTCCAAACAACTATGCTGCAATTCTTGATCATGCTGAAGCTCCATCTGAATTGCATTTTGTGTAAGATCTTCTTGCACACAGTGAGATTGGGTATGCATTAACCCAGCCTTTAGTCTTTTCGAGCCAACAAGTTCTGACGTTTTGGCGGACTGGGCACTTTGATGATGGTGGTAAACATGGCACTCCTAGTATTGTTTTCAAAGTGGGTGATTCTTCTTATGCAGTCACTCCTGGTACAATACGCAAGGCTCTACATCTTCCAGAAGGTTGTACTTTTTCAATTCCAGAAGAATCAGCTCTTCAGGAGTTAATGGCAAATTTGGGTTATGAACAGAGTTTGGCAAAACTTGGGCAGTTGAAACGGGCTCATATCAGAAGAGAATGGAGCTTCTTTTTCGACTGCATCACCAAAGCTTTTGGGAACAAATGTTCGAATTTTGATGTTATCCCAATTCTGAGTCAGCATATCGGGTATGCTATTATCAATCAAACTCATTTTGATTTTGCAACTGGTATAATTGGTTTTATTGGGGATAGGATGATAGAGGATAGGAATGTTGTCTAGTTTGCTAGATTCTGTCAACTTATTTATACTTTTTGTATTGATGAACCTTAATTAGTCAGTTCCTCAACCCCACCTTTTAAAGTTGCAAAACGCTACTTTAATGACCTGGTAAATGCCGACACTAAGAAATCAGTGGTTAGACCATTACAGATTCCTCAGTCTGTAAAACAAATCCTAATAAATGTTGATCCTGATACTTAGATTTGTTTACTCTGATGTCCAACCAACAACAAACACCTAAAAACCATCATTCTCAGCACCTACCACTCATTCTACTCAACCTACCCTCAGGACATATCTCATATCCTATGTCTCCACTTCACAGACTGTTCAACCCTCATCCTCAACACCTACTGTGAAGCCTTCATCCTCCAAGCCAAAGAGGACAAAGACTGTTCCTCAAACACCTCAAAAGAGATGGAGGATTGCCTTGAGAGATGAATCTGATACTGAGGAACAGGTTCCTTCTTCAGAACCTGTTGTAGGTGAAGCTGAGAAAGAGACTTCTCAGAAGGATTCTGGAATTGGGGGATCTAGGCTTCTCAAAAGGCTTAGAAGAATGACAGTTCCTGAAACTCCCAAGGAATCCAAATCAACAAAGAGATACAAGAAACAGAAGGCAAAAAGGCCAGTTTCAGATGATGAAGAGGAAGCAGCTAAGGAAGGGGATCAGGAATCTCTGATCTCACAAGACAAGGAATTTGCTCCAGTCACTTCTTCTCCATCAACTCCATCTCAGGAAGCTGTTTCTGAAAAGGCTAACACACCATCTGTGTCTCCTGTTGATCCAGGCACAAGTGCAGATATTGATGTTCAAAACTTGGTTGTGCCTAAAGTAATTCTCTTAGAAGCTCCAACAGCAAATAATCCTTCCACAAGACCTGTTACTGATGCTGTTCAAACTCCAGAGTTATCAACAACACCTTCTCTGCATCAAGATGCTGATGATCAGACTTTAGGTGAGCATCAGGATATGGCTGTTGATCATAAATTAGAACAAGATCAGCAGTTAGAGGATGTTGAAGCCTCCATTACTACTCACACTGTTATTTTATCAGAGGATACTGATTCTGTAAGTTCTGATGCTATAAATGCTGGAGATACTGGTGATGCTGCCCCAACTGCAGATGCTGATACAGCAGGTCCTTCAGGACATGCTCCTCAACAGACTATTCTAAAGTCTGAACTGGTTAAGAAGTTTGTTACCAGAGAAGCACCAGTACCTTGGAGTGAAACTCCTGCAGGTCAGGAGTGGACTAAGGAATGGAACTCAGTTTCATGTGTTCCAACTGAAAAGCATCTTGCTGAGCACTTGACTAAAGCTGATGAAATGTTAAATTCTGATGATTTTAAAACCCAGCTTAGAGTCACTGCATTGAGTACTAAACATCTACATGGTCTTCACTCAACTACTCATGCAGAGCTACACAAGATTCGGGAAGAATTTATCAAACAGGAACAAGTTTGGAATATTGATAAGAAAAAGTTCTTCTAACCTACCATTGACAGGATTGCTTATATTGAGAAGACTCAAGATAATCAACAAGCTCAGATTGATGATATTCTGACAAATCAAGCTTCTCAGCAATCACAACTTAATGAAATCCAATCTTTAGTGGAATTGCTTGTCTCTCTTCTATTACCTGCTGATGCCAAAAAGGGGGAGAAAGTAATTAAGTCCAAATGCAAGACTGACAAGACACTGAAAGGTAAGGATGATGGAAAAGATGATCGACGAAGCTCTGGAATGGGTAGAGGTCATAGTCAAGGTAGAGGATTCACATCAAGACAAGCTAGTCACAGGACAAGTTCTGATACTGGGAAAAGAATAAGTTCTGCTACTGGTAAAAGGATAAGTTCTGATGAACTTTTAGATCTTGATGAGGAAATGTCAAGACAGTTATTTCTTCAGGAAAATCCAGGAATGGACTTGGAGAGTTTAATGAAAGAAGAAGCCAGACTTAAATCAGAGAAAGTCACATCTAAATATGAAGCTTCTGGTAAAAAGCCACTTCCAAAACTCAAAGGCATTGTGATCAAAGAAAGGACACATACTGAAGCAACATTGGCTAGTTCACAACCGCAGATAGATCCAAGATCCAAGGGTAAAGAAAAGGTTGGTGAACCTATCAAGGTTTATGTGCCTCCCGAGGATGAAGAAATTACTGATGAAAAAGATGATCTTGCTCTGACTTCAAGAAAAGTTCTTAAAACAACCTCTGACATGGCTGAAGTTGTTCAGAGTCAAGAAATTGTAAGTTCTGATATTCAGAAGAAGCAAGTAACCTCTGACATAGCTCAAGTTAACTTAACCTTTAAAGACTACTGCAAGTGGTTTTGAAGCTAGAGTAGTTACTGGAAAGGAAGCAAGAGATAAAACTGGATTGGGAAGTGCTGATGAAAGAAGAATACATAACACTACCAATGATCCAACTTCCTTGAGTGAACCAGGTATTGGAGCAACTCCTGAGAGATTGAATCAACTGGAATCTGTACAAATAGTTTACCATACCTACTTGAAAGAATACATCTTGTTGTATTTCATGACAGATGGTAGGGTTTATCATATAAGACAAAATACCATTCCATTGAAGTATTTTGAAGAATTGGAGCATGTACTATTCTTACTTCAAGTGGATGACAGAATAACATGAACTGCTGCAAACTATTTGAAAGAACAGATTCAGAGACAGAAAAGGCTTTATTCTGTTAAGTCTGACAGCACATACGTTCCAAGTACAGAGATCACAATGGTGATATAGTTGAAATGAAGCCCAACACTACTAAGATTATAACTACCTTTCTGGGGTACAGGGCTGTTAAATTCAATCTTGAGTCTGATAAAGCTTATTTGATCAGATTGGATCAGGATATAAGAAAAGCAAAGATCAATGATCTCAGAGCTGCAATCTTTCAAATTGGTGAAGATACTGCAGAGTTTAAAGATGCCAAAAGGAGAATGATTGATAAACTTAGATATGCTGAGAGATGTTTGTTAAAGAACTATCTCTAAACAACTCCTGACATCAGAGAGATCAGATAATGAAGCCAAGTCAAAGATCTATAACTGGTTAAATTCTGATATTTGTACAGACTGAAGTTGTTATCAGAAGTTGAATATTGGTAAAGCTTTAAGGACTGTAAGTTGTAGTTATCTATTCTAATTCTCATGCATTTGTACTTAATATTTTTGACATCATCAAATATCTGTTAAACTTATATATTATTCTAATTTACAAGTTGGGGGAGATTGTTAGATATATTTGATAATGTCATGGCTAATATGATTTATGTTTAGATTTCAGATCTTACTTAACAGGACAAGTCAGTACTTAACCATTAATCAGTACTAATACTGGAAGTCAGGACTTAAGGTTATCCGTACTTATATTATCAGGAGATAATCATCAGAAGTTAGATACCAGAACTTAAGTGTTGAAGGACGTTCAGATAAGGACAGTAGCTGATTAAAGGAAAGAAGATCGAGATAAATATAAGAAGAGATATGCATGAAGAAGGAGTTCCGTGAAGAATGGAATACTTGGAAGAAAAGATATCTGATTTATATATTTTAGGAAGTAGAATTATATTCCATATCAATTAGCGATTATCTTGTAACTGTGTAGTATATAAAGACAGACATAGGGTTTACACTATAAGTGTTATCATATTCGAGAAGATTATTTATTGTAACCCTAGCAGCTCTCGTGATATTTGTTCATCACTGAGAGGTAACAGTTCCATGCTGTAATAGAGTTTATTATTTCAATAAAGTTTGTTTTCTGTTACTTAATATATTAAAGTTCGATTTGATTGTATTATACACTGTATTCACCCCCCTCTACAGTGTGTGTGACCTAACAAGTGGTATCAGAGCTAATCTGTAAACACACATACAGTTAAAGATCCAAACACAATCATGTCTGACACAGAAACTCCAACTAAGCCTACCAAAACTGAAGAACCTCCAAGGACACAAATTCAAAGTCGGTATGAGACTATCAGAGTTCCCATACTAAGACCATCTGAATATCCCATATGGAAGGTAAGGATTACCATTCTGGACGGTGAAAGGACATAAATTTAATTGACAGTTTACAGTATCATTAGGAACATTTTATCTGATCATAGCCTTAGTATGTCGATATCATACCAACCGTGTCATCAAGAATTAACATGTATAATATATTTTATACTGGAAAATATAAACCAACTGCAGGAGTAGAATTTACTATGTTTTATTATATATTTCAACCACACAAATTATATATTTCAACCATACAAATTATAAGATGAAGAATCAACCACGCTTTCGATTATATATATCAACCACACAAATTATAAGATGAAGAGAAGTTTAATTTATTTGTCAAGAAGTAAAATTAGAGTAATATACCATATTTCACTATACCTTAGTTTTTGCAGAATGACTCCAAGTCGCAATGAGATGATCTCACGATTACGAAAAGAAATTCGGAACATATCTAGAACAACATAAAATCCATTTCTCGCAAGATAAGCTCCTGCTTGCCTGAGGTTTTTTCCAAGTCTCAATGAGATGATCTCACGGTCACGAAAAGAAATTTGCAACATTCCTAGAACAACATAAAATCCATTTCTCGCAAGATCAGCTGCTGCTGCTGCAACACCCAAACCAGATGTTTCCTGTCAATATCACAAATACCAATCAAGAACTCACATTAACTAACACTACAACAATACGTATTAAAAAACCAATGTGTTTATTTATGCCAGTGATAACACATACATGCTTTCTATAAACTCTATTTTTCATCATTTCAACCATCTTATGAGCTTGTGGTTTGGGAACAGAATATTACAAGAGTGGAACCTCACCCTTATTTTATCACGTATGAAAAACATTAAAGTTCTTTTACCAGGGCTGAACAATCGCATCATGACCTGAAATGTTCGTTATAAGTTACCCCGGCCTCAGATGCGTTTGAAACATAAAACCAGAGCTTTATATTATTTTACCTGAAAAACAATCTTCAAGAGTGGCTTGTTTGCAGCCTGCTCCAGTCGAATGTCATGACACCACCTAAGTATTAAAAGATATAAGAAAGCTCAAACATAAATTTATAAGAAATATTGATTTCTATTTAGTATTTTCTAACGGAGGTAATACAAAAGTTGTGCTAGAAACTGAAGCAACCATACATATTTATTAGCACAATATCTGAAACAACAAGGGCAAAGAGAGCACTCTGCTTTTCATATGTAGTATCATCATGTTAAAAAAATTGCACAACTAAGTGAGAAACAACATAAAAATTATGTTTATTCTCTCCAACCTCAAAAAAATAAAGTAATAGATATACTAGGGTCTACATGGATTTTGGTCCAATTTGTTCACAGTAGAAGAAGTGATTCCATATGAAATCAATCAATTTGTAACTCGATTTAACACATAACTTGTTAAATTCGAGCGGTTAAGAAAAAAATGTGACAAATAAGATAAATTGGTAACTACATAGAGGAATTGTTTTCAAGAAATTAGTGAAAATAGGAAACAAAACACCTCTTCTGGGTTCTCTTCCATCAGTACCCTCCATATCTTATTAAAACTCAAAATCTGAAATTTAAACCGGAGAAAACCTGAAATCAAAGGGAGACATCAATTAGTTGAACTTTAAAGGTGAAAAATCAAATCAATTTTACCTCAAAACAAAAAAACCCAAATTTGAAGGGCCATTACCCCAAATCTTATATACATTCAAAGCCGCCTTAATTTGAAAAAGAAATTTTACGGGAGATAAAGAGATTTATATATGAGATATAAGAGAGAGGGGCTGTGTGTATGCGGGAGAAATAGAAGAAAGAGAGAAACAAAGAGTGAATTTTACCGAGAGAGTTTGAGGGACCCAGAAAAGTGAGAGAGCAAAAGAACAAGAGGATGTGTGTGTTGAAAATGGGTTGAGCTTTTACCAAAAAAATGGGCGCTTCATTTGAAATTTTTCATAAATTTTGCCAGGAAAATTTCAAAGTGTCCCAAAATTTGTATATAATTTATGTTTTATTATTATAATAAAAGGTACTAAATAATTATTTAAAGAAAATATTAGTTATCTTTATGTATTTTATTACTTAAATAAATCTGTATATTTATGATATAATAATTTTATTTTAAAAATTAGTATATCAATGCTCATATAAAAATTAGGATAATTTATAATATTTTAAATTTTTATTTTTTTAAAATTCCAGTTTTAATTTTTTAAAATTTGTACTTTAAAAAACTTAATTTTAAAATTTTGAAATTCTGATATGGATAAAATTTGCATATCATGCATCTCATTTATTAAATTTGTATATCACATTAAATTCTTGACTAATGATTTTAAATTAATATTTAATCTTGAAAGATATTATATTTATATTATAATGCTCTAAGGTAACACTTTGGCAAGAATGTTGCAAACTCAAACATTTTCTACCTAATGTAACATGATGTTTTTGGCTAAGCTAACACAAAAATGCAATGTTACATGAGCTCATAAGTCTCATAGCTAGGGTAACATATTTGGTAATATTTTTTTTGGGGGCGTTGCCATAGGCCATATATGGTGTACTGTGGAAAGATTTAGAAAAGAATATATCATAATATTGGAGGCAATTCCAAGGCTCTCACTCCACAGGAAGTTTATAATTTTGTGACAGAAGTCTACAAAGCTCAACTCAAGGCTTTTCATTTCATGAGTAAAGAATTCCAACAGACGCTCGACAACAATCAAGATAAGATAAGAATGTTGGTAATAGACAAATTTGATGACCTTGTGTCAACTCAATTAGAGATCTAAAATAAATTCTGTAGATTTATTAATCAATTGGGAAGGTTTGATATGACTAGCGTGGAGCAAAATATTAAGAATCTTAAATAGTCCTTTGTGGCACTACATGAAGTTGTCGAGAATCATATCACGAGTAACAATGACACAAGGGTCAAACAGGATCAAATGTATCAAGGTAGATATGAACCATCAGCTCTCTTAATGGAAGGCATGAATGAATTAGTTCATGATATATTTGGTACTTTCGTCTCTTCTTGATCTCAACAACCATTTTCTACATCAATAAATCTCCATATTCAATCTATACAATAACAAGTTTCAACTCTCCAAGTCTCAAATGACTCACTCACAGCTCAGGTCGATGCTCTCACTTCTCTAGTGCAGAGTCAACAGAATGACATCAGTCCCCTAGTAGACTCTCACAAATACCTTAAAATACAAAATTTAGCATCTTTTGGAGCTAGCATGAGTGCCTTCAATGTTTCTCTGTCAGCTCTTCCCGAAGCTGTGAGGCCAAATATTCCAAATCCACTACTATTTCATGTCACAAAGATGAAGGGGAGATTAAATCTAGGATTCAACAGTTCAAGGAAGCTGGTAAATCTTTACAATCTAAAGAGGCTAGAAAATCTACTACCAACTCTGGTCATAGTACTATGTAATTAAAACTCTCTAAAGATTCTAGTACAGACATGCTCCAGAAAGCTCAATAGGACACTGCCAAGATTAGAAATTTAATAAAGTGCTGGCAGTTCTAAGAGCCTCTCTGGCTAACAACATTAATTTCTTAATTATGGTAATAGTGAAGGTTGACAACTGTTTGGAGAAGAGAATAGTACCCAATGTCAATGACTGTGGTTTGGGAAGATGTCTACAAGTGTCTCTCTCAAATCTTCAAAGTATGAGAACATCTGAGATGGATGTAATAATTGACAGAGTTAATCCAGTAATTCCAAAGGACACCCAATTGCTCAAAGAACTGAAGACAGCTCAGATAGATGCTTTTCCTGAAGCCTATCTACATCCAGCAAGGGGTGGCCTATATTTATCTACAAACTAAATAGTGCAGATACTTCACAGTACCCAAAAACTGTGTAAAGGGAAATACAAGACTAATTATGACATTGGAAACTGATCTAAAGAGGAAGAACTTCAAAATAACTGATTATGAGGAGATGATTAGGATGATGGGGAGATACCTAGAGAATCCTGATACCATGTTGCCAAATACATTGTTCAATACAAAAGATGACAAGGATGATGATGAGCAGAAGAATGATGAGCAAAAACCTTCTGGCATAAATCCAAGTCAATCTACGAAAGTAAATGGCAATAATGTAGGAGAGAGGAAGAAATAAGAGAAGAAAAGGGATGATAAGAACTGGGGAGATGAAAGGAGAAAGAAGAAGAGGGAAGATGGTTAAAAAAATAAGAAAAATGTCCTATCAATCCAAATCTCACAAACCCAAACCACTAATCCTGCAAGCATAAACACTCAAGTACTATCCTTAACGTCTAAACTTTTGTACAAATAACCTGCAAATACCTTACTTAAAATACCAATCACTTCTAGCCAAACCACCCTAAATAAAATCTCAAACCTACCTTCTATTAAGCCCCTAAAAAACTCATTTCAAGTCTGTCGGGAGAAAACCAAAGAAGCTGCAAGTTGAAAAGGGGGTTATCTGGAATTACTTTAATCAGACTGATTTTCTACCTCTAAATTGGTGCACACAGATGTTGACGATTTTCAACAATTAGCTGAAGAAATAGCCAAAGTTTGGTTTGTATCATTGAAAGAAGTCAAAATCTACTATCAAGATGGCTCATTCACTCTACTCGGAAGGGAATTAATGGATACACTTTCAACCAAAGAAATTAAGACGGTGATTAGCTAATAAAGGATAAGGACACAAGTACAAGGGCATGGAGGGCTGTGATGTGGGTATGGCTGAAAGTAAGAGATGAAAGAAGAGAAAAATTAAAGGTTGAAAAAGAAGAAAGAAATAGGATGCATGCATTAGAAATTGCTATAATTGAACAAATATCAATTGAGCTCAAGGCAAAGGGGATGAGTAAAATTTCTAAGGATGAACACTTTCTAAACATACTAACTGGCAGGCTCTTAAGATTCAGAGTTAATTACTTGAATGGTTATTCATTAGATGATTGGCTCAAGCTTGTGGAAGCTCTAAGAGGGATTGGAATTATAGAGGAACTTCAAATGCTTCTAAATCTAAAGGACCTCATTAGAAAAGAATCAGGCTATGAGAATTTAATGTAATGAATGTACTTATTAAACTCATGTAATCAGTCAGTGTATAAAAGTTGTATTTGTTATCCTGTCAGATTTTATAAGATCATTTTATGTTTTCATGTAACTTGGAGTTAGTATTTTTATTAGGAATGAATTTATGATAATCAATCTTCTCACAAATTGGGGGAGATTATTGTGCAAGACATACCTATATAATAACAAGGCTAAGTCACATTGATAACCCTAAGAACTAGTTGATTGATAATTATCTTTATATTTTGTATTATATTACTTGAGTATGTAAAATGGTTAGAAGATTATACTGGAGTATTTTTCTGTAAACAGTTCAAGCCTAAAGAATAAACTCTGGAAGAAGGTTCAAGATAGATCATGCCTCATAGAAATGAAACAAAAGCTTGGAGTTGAATAAATCTTGTTTATGAAAAATGTTCAAAGTCAAGACATCGACAAGTCACTGATCAAGTAATATAGAGAAGTCATTCGAGAAATCTAGAATGACTTATCGAGAAGTCCAAAATGACTTATAGAGAAGTCTCAAAGATATCGACAAGTTATTTATGTATGTAGAGAACTCAGAGATATCTACAAGTCAAAATAAAAATATGAAGATTGGAGATATCGACAGGTCAAATTATTATTAGAGATCTCTGAGATATCGACAAGTCAAAATGTATATAGAGATCTCTGAGATATCGACAAGTCAATTCTACATGTAGAGATCTCAAACATATCGACAAGTCATTTAGGAGGCAAATATTAAGAGACCTCAACAAGTCAAATATACTTATAGAGAACTCAGAGATCTCGATAAGTCACTTCACTATATAACAAACTAGAGATCTCGATATGCCTCTGAGATACAAAATGTAAGCAAATGAAGATTCAAAATTATCAGTTAACAAACAATCTATCAACTAGATTAGCTAGGGAAAATGCAAGATCAAGGGTCAAGATTAACTAGATAAAGGATGGTCACATACCAACAAGATTCTGCATAGATTTGCTAAGTCACGAACGGAAAAAGAAATAGGTTACTTTAGAAAAAGGTTTAGTACATTTTAGTGAAAGTTTTGTAAACCTGTGCTACTGGTGTATAAAGCATGCACTTGTCCTTAGTTTAGATGCAACAAGCAGATTTAACAGTCTTGTATTCTCTCAAGATAGAAGCTGAGTTCTTTACTTATAAACAACCCATAATTTGTATCAAGACCTAACTTGATTTTAAGACAAAATTAAGTGAGTTTTAAATATTATGTTTGCTCGTTTATTCCTGCTAACATAATATAACTGCATTTCTTATCTTCTTTGTTTACATAACCAAATAAATCTAAAATGGCTTAAAAATATTCAAAACACATTCACCTGTGTGTTGTATTCAATATCTAACAATCACTGCCCCAACCGAACTTTAAAGCGGTAACCGTAGATGAAATCGGGTTATATATTTTAGAATATGATTATAAAAATATTTTAATAAATCATGATATATAAATTAAATATACGTTAAATAAAATATTCAACGAAGAAATTCAAATGTATATGCATTTACCATAAAAAATAAAAATATTGTAAATCAATTATTTATAAATACATTTTCATGTTAAAGCTGGTAAGCTTTGTGAGACAAAAAAAAATATCTAGATCTAATCGGGAAGGAAACATAGATTTGAAATTTTTATAAATTGAAATATAAATGTAAATTTGGTTGAAAGTTGCCAAGTCATACATTAAAGTGCCTTGAAAAAATATTTTAAAGGTCTTTCTTGCACCAACTTCAATGTTGAAGAATTTGTGAAAGGAAAAATGCATGAAAATAGCTTCCACAATTTAATTACTTCTATAAATGTTGTCAAATTAGTGTGATATGCATCACATAGCTCTAGAACTTCTTATATTTAATTAAAAATTATTGATGATCTCACCGAAATTAATATTTCTTTCCCCGCTATATTCCATCACTAAATCCCACCCCACCTAGATTTGACTATATTTATTTCGAGCCAACTTTTTATTTATCTAACAATGTTACTTATTACAAAAAGTTAGTTGATAAGTTACTTCATAAATATCAACTAATGAACATTTTTAAAATAATCAAACTTTTAAAAGGTTATATCTAACTTTCAAATTAATATCAAAAAATATATATATAGATGAACATATAGTACTTTAATTAAAAGTACTACATACAACTTTTGCACATATATAAGTCGAATAACAAGTTCATCAACTTATTTCTAGTTGATGATAATGGATGACGATCAATTTTGGGTGATGTCAACCCAAGTATAACATCATGTAGATAATAGAAAATTATCTAGCATAGAGAGAAGTCAATTAACTCCATTAACATGAGGTCAAAATATGATGTATTTTTGGATGTGCCCAACATTAAATTGGCGCCGGCCTAAAACAGACATATCATACTATTGCCGAGTTATCAGCTAGCCCCCCAACAATAAGTAATATAATTTATATTTGATATTTTAAATTTTCCTAATCTATCAAAAAGTAATCACAAAATTAATCAATTTATAGTAAATTTTAAGTATTAAACAGTGTAAAAGAATTCTTGCCAAGGGGAATAATGAACTCACTCTTCTTATCTTCTTCGAGAGACATAGTTTTTTTCTCATTAAAAACTGAATTTTTTTTGCTCTGACCAAGTCCATGCTTGAGAACATAATTGACAAGAGTTCTTTTAGTCTTCCACCTCAAACCCAGGCGTTGCATAAATTTTCTTCGTTCAGGAGGGGTCCATGCCTCAACAATATTGTGTTGTTTCAAAGGATACCATAATATTTTATATTTGAGTATACTATGTAATTCCAGTCAACTTTAATACAATGAGGTCTAAGGAGAATTAAAAACTTCATATGGTATTTGCTGATAGAGGTCATAAATTATAGGTCCAAGGTATATATAGTAGAATTAAAATAAAAAGTAGGCACTTATTAGAATTACAATATTACACTATATTTACATATTGTCAAATACATCATATCTTTTAGATATCATAAAACAAATAAGTTTTCAAACCTTGCATAAATATTTTTAATATGACTCCATTTTTTGGAATCATTACCATGTCCTGCATCAAATTATATCACAATCTAGAACTTTATTAACCCAAAAATGTGTTTTTACATTACCAACAAAACAAGAAATTTGGTCATCGTCATGATATTATTAAAAACAATTCATAAAAGCCTATGTAATATGTTATCTTAATTCTTTTATGGATGGTTAGATTCCAATGGTTCAAATTTTATTATAATATTGCACTATATTTACATATCATTAAATACATCACATCTTTTACATATCATCAAACAAACAAGTTCTTAAACTTTGCATAAATATTTTTAATATGACTCAATTAAAACAATTCATATCATTTCCATATCTTGCATCAAACTATACCACAAGCTACAACCAATTTTCAACCCAAAATTTAGTTTTTTTCTATTACCAACGGAAGAAGGAGTTGAATAAAGTTGGTCATCGTCATGATATTGTTTAAAACAATTAATAACGGCCTATGTAATATGTCTTCATAATTCTTTTATAGATGGTGAGATCCAAATAGTTCAAATTTGATAATTGTTGTATTATTTCATGCTCTCCGAGTACGCATATATTCTAATTCTTATGATTTTAATTACTATTGGGCTACACGATATTATAAATCTCTTTGTTTACCCCTTATTCTAAAATGGATGGATGGTCAATTATTATTTAGCTCCCATTACCAGTTAAATATTTTTTCAAGATATTTCTTATCAAAAAATTATCATATACACTAAAAGTTTCCCAATAAGATTTTGTATAGATTTTTAGGACTGTACTTAAAACTTAATTTAAGCCAACTTCGGATGAGTGATACAAAGATCTTTGAAAAAGTTATTGAATGAGATATAATTAGAATATTTAGCCCGCCATTCTTTTACCTTAAAATATATTCAATGGAGTACATATTAAATAGAGGTGGTGAATCAATTTCTAATAACAAAAGAAAAGCTACTTCAAAAAATATTTATTTGAAATGAGTATAAGGTATATAATTTTTAGAACACTTACGCTTTACTTAACAATGAAAACATGGTCCTTTTCTGCCAATGAGCTCCTCCATAGAGTATTATGTCACAAGTAGTGAATCAAAAATTATGTTTATTTTGGTTGGCTTGAGTTAACA
Source organism: Apium graveolens (assembly GCF_009905375.1). NCBI lineage: Eukaryota > Viridiplantae > Streptophyta > Magnoliopsida > Apiales > Apiaceae > Apium > Apium graveolens. The sequence goes on along the minus strand of NC_133649.1, from coordinate 24,947,977 downwards.
TAAGAAAAGGATAATTGTTTTCTTCTTAGAACTAAACTATATATTAAGAAATGAATCGTGTGATAGGATATGCATATCTGAGGTAAATCATAGCCCATAAAGGGTTCGGGCCCGAAATTCATAATTGGTCATGGCCACCAGGTCAGGTCGTCGAGGACATGCGGGCTGGGCTACCACCAGGGCCCTAAATTTTTTTGGCCTATTTTTTTAAAAAAAATTACCAAGGGTATATATAAATAACTATAAAAAAATAACTATCTTCTAAATACCTCGCTTACGGGCTTAATGACCACAACCTTACTTTAATATGACATCGAACAGTTTCCACCTAATTACGTGTAATGCATCGACATTCTCATGAGTTCTAAGACCATATAAATCTACATTCACGATTACCTACAAGAACATACACATCATTTTGAGCGTGAAAGGAGGCCAGAAATGATACATGCCAAAGAAACTAGTAATCATTGATTATAACAGGGAGGTCGAACCTTCTATAATATTGCGGTTAATGGCTACAACAGTTGCCAATTCCTGTTGTAAATAACTACATCCATCTGATGAATAAGTGATGACGCATTCTTCGGTAACACTGTCAATGCGAATCTCATCCTATTTTTTTGGAGCAGTGGTGGTGGTGATGATAACCGTTCTTATAACTACTGAAATCTTCATTACAACATTAAAATAAAAAAAAAACATCCCATATATCTTAAATTCTTCTGTTGCATCATGATATGCAATCACCCTGTGGACTTTTTTCTTTCTTAATAGGTTTGAAATATTCTCATTTATAGATCCAAATTTTCCGTAGAACTATTGATTGCTTTTACTAATTCCCCAATAAAAAAGTTTAATCTTAATAATAAAAAGACAAAAATAGATGTTAAAAGAATAGTAGTTTAACTAAAAACCTCTATGTAATCTAGATGTGAATTCTCCATCTTATTATATTCTTTTAGCTTAAGAAATAGACAATCAGATTGAATATAAATAAAAAAGTATTATATTATCTTGAAAATAAGTGTGTTTAATAGAGTGATTCCATTCCTTCATTAGAAGATTATGAAAGTATATCATATCTTCATGATTATTTATTGGAGTCGCAAGACTACCCTCGAATATCAACTATAAAAATATATTCAATTTTCATTAATTAATTTATGAAATTTCTTAGCATTTAGATCTAATTCTAAATAAATGGATATATATTGGAGTGAGATCATTGGAGAATTTCGTTTGATATACAATCAAATTTTAGAGGATTTGTTTTTCATTTTAAGAGGATAAATGTCAAATTGTTGAATTTGAATTTGTTTTTAAGTTGACTCCAACTTTTGACATTCAGTACTATTAATCGCAACCGACCAACTATAACAGGTATCTCTACCTTATGCGGAGAGTGATGCATATGAAGACCTTAACATATCAATTCGTAAGAAAAAAATTAATTTTTTTCTAAATATTCTCACAATTTTAATAAAATAATACAAGAAACATAATAATAAATATGAAAGTGACACTAGTATAAGATTTCAGATAAGTGATATAACAAAAAAATCTAATATATGGCTTAGACCAAGACCGCCCTATTCGAAAGTGAAGGGAGATTGTTTCCGTGAAGACTCTTGGCTTAGTGCACGATAAAAATAGTGCGTGAGTAAAATACATAATTGGACAACTGTTAAATACTAATACAATAATTAAAATAAAAAATTTGCACGAGACAAACCGAAAAAAATTTAGATGCTTTATATTCCCAAATTGACTAATAAATCGGAGACAATTGTTAAATATCATCCTTACAATTCTAATCCAATGATGAAATAATGGCGTGTATCCGCTAGTCCAATTATGTACCGATAATTGAAGAGAAAAATCCATCTTATTCTTTGTATCAACACTCATACCATAATTATCATCGACAATATCACCTTTTCAATATCATAATGTGGTCTCCAATGCTAATTGAAAACCACTACATCTAGTGAATTAACTGGCGATGATGCATTCTCGATATCCGCAAGACCTGCAATTCAAATCTAATCTTGTTTTTTTGGAGCGAAGGTGATGGTGATAATGACCATGTTTGGACTGAATGGAATATATATTACAATATTAAAATAAAATATGACAAAGATCCCATATATTGTATCATGATATGTAAACTCCATTTGGACTTTTTTCGTCCTTAATGGGTTTGAAACATTCTCATTTATAGATTGAAATTCTCCATAAAAATACGGATTATTTTTATTAATTACCCAATCTAAAAAAAGGTTTAATAAGTAATAAGATCACTAAAACAAATGTTATAATAATAGTTGTTAGACTTTAAAACCTTTATGTAATCTAGATGTGAATTCTCCATCTTATTACATTCTTCTAACTTAAAAAATAAAATATAATATTGAACACATATATTAACTAATATATCTTCTTGATAAGAACTGTTTTGTATACATATCTCATTTGTTTCCCAATATAATATTTTGTTTTGAAATCGTTGATATTTAGTTAAAAATTAGTTGTAATCTGACAATAACTATCACTACAAGAAAATAAGGTTAAACACAACTGATTTAAATTCGACCGGGGTTAAATTCAACCGCAGAAGGTCGAATCCTTTGGACACGGCCAAATTCGACCGGCCTCAGTCAAATTCAAATAGTCGTATTTAAACAGTCGTATTTACAACCAATTATAACCGAAAATGGTTGAAAATAAAATGGTAGAAATTAAACCGGTCAAATATATCCACTAAATTAGACCAATTTTTTTTGGTCGAATCTAGCCCCAATAAAAAATGGAGTGAATTTTCACGCCAAGTAATTTTTTTGGCACTCCTAAATTCAACCGATTTCAGTAAAATTTTATGTTTAAAAATGGCGGGAAATTTACCCATACTTTTTAAATATTCAAAACAAAAGGTGAGGGAAATTTCCCGCCCTTTATTGAAGTTATATTTCAATGGAATTCAGTTGCATTTAGGATTTTTCTGAATTTTAATTTTTAATGAAAAAGTTTATTTAAATGTTAGTTAATATTTTGAAATTATGAATATGGGAGAGAATAAAAGTTATCCAACTAAAAAAATTTAGTTCTTAAAAAAATAAAATATGCGTTATAAGAATTTTCAAATTTCTTTATTTATTTTAAACTTAAAATTTATGCTAGATAGTTGTACTAGTCAAAGTGATGCTTAACTTTTAAAATGACTAAACGAATAAAATTATTTTAATCTGAAACTTTAAATATATAACTAATATATATATATATATATATGTGTGTGGCATCCATACGGTTAAAATGGCAAATTAAATAAAATTATTTTGATAAGAAAATTTGGTTAGACCTGTCTTTGTCTGATGTTTGTAGCTGCGGAAGTAGTAGCAATATCAAGGATGCAAATTTCACCGGCACTGTTAGCGCAAACAAGATGTTTGATGCAATACCTAGCAGGAAAAAAGAGATGGTTTTAGTACATTGTAATAGTAATTATCGGAACTTTTCAGCCATTAAATCTGTTTGTTGACATTGTCTCCTAATTTATTTGTGTTGTATTAGTTGCGGATAATATTGTGTAGAATTGTGGTTGTTGAAATATATGTTCCAAGATTTCCTAGTTTGGTTATGTTCAAATTATAAAATGAAATTGTGCACAATTCTCTTGCTTTTTAACATCTGGTGTTAGTTGAAATTAATCAAATTCGGTTGGATTTATGTTGCAACCAAAAATAGTTGAAATTAATTTTAGACTGTATACGGTTGAATTTTATATTTTGGCGGTATTTTTAAATTTTTTTGAAAGATTTAATTGTTTGGGCAGGATCTTTAAATTTTTTTAAAATATTTATTTATTTACGAAGGATTTTCAAATTTTAGGTAAATAATTAAATTCGACTACCCTTGGTCAAATTTCTTCAGTTGAATTTAAGCGGTCCTAAATATCCAGTCGTAGTTTGCCAATCAAATTTAGTTAAATACGACCGAACTCCTAAATTCGACCGATTTTTTCCCGTCAAATTTAGCCTTTGATCTTGTAGTGTATTCTATGCAACAAGAGACTATATTGCATCACTAAATTCCACCCCCACATAAAGTTCAGTATATTAATTTAGAGCCAATTCTTTGTTTATCTAACCATGTTGCTTATTACAAAAATTTAGCTGATAAGTAACTTCATACATATCAACTCATGAACATTTTTAAAATAATCACAACTTTTAAAATGTTATATTTAACATTTAAATTGATACTAAATTATATATATATATATACAAATATATATAGAAGAACATATAATACTCTATTTAGTGCATTATTTAAAAGTACTAAGTAGAACTTTTACATATATAAATATATAGGTATTTTTTTATGCGCCCAATATTAAATCCGAGCTCGCCAGAAACGAACACATCCTACTATTATCGAGTTATGACTTGCTCGCAGCCTAACAATGAGTAATATAATTTATATTTGATATGTAAAATTTCCTAATGTATCAAAAGAGTCACCCAAAAATTTAAATCAATTTATAGTAAATTCTAACTATTCAAGAGTGTAAAAGGACTCTTACAGAGGGGAATAATGAATTCACTCTTCGTATCTTCTTCGACGTACACAACTTTTTTGTCATTGAAAAGTGAATTTTGTTTGCTCTGGACAAGTCCATGTATAGGAGCATAATTGACGAGTGTTCCTTTAGTCTTTCACCTCGATCAACACGCATTGCATAAACTTTCATTCACCGGGTCCCGGCCTCCAAAATACTTTGTCCGTTCCAAAGGATACCAAAATATTTTATATTTGACTACACTATGTGATTTTTATCAACTCTGACTCAATGAGGTTTTAATGGAATTAGTAACTTAAAATGGTATTTTTTAGTAGAAGTCTTAAATTATAGGTCCTAGGTACGTATAATATAATAATTATGAAAAGTAGATGGGTAGTCGGATTAGAATATTGCACTATATTTACATAGTATCAAATAAATCACATTTTTTACATATTATGAGAAAAAAGCTCTCAACCTTTGCATAAATATTTTTATACGACTCCATTAAAACGTTTTGTGTCATTACCATGTCCTTTATCAAACTATGTCACAATCTACAACCATTTTAGTTATTTTAATTACCAACAAAATATGCAAATGAATAAAGTTGGTTATCAGAAAAATTCATAAAATCCAATTTAATATGTCTTCTTAATTATTTTATAAATGGTGAGATCCCAATAGTTCAAATTTGTTAATGGTTTAAATTATTTTATAAAATTTTGTATAAATTTGAAGTACCATACTTAAAACTTAAATTAATCCGTCTTTCAGCTGGAGATACCCAGATCTAAGAATAAGTTTTTGAATGAGGTATAATTAGCATCTTTAGCCGGCCATTCTTTTACCTATAAATATATTCCATTCTTTTACCTTTAAATATATTCAATGTAGTACATATCAAAAAGTGATGGTGAATCAAGTTTTGGTAACAAAAGAAAACTACTTCTAGAAATATTTATTTGAAATGAGTATAGGTATATGAGTTATAGAAGAGTTACGCTTTATTCCATAATAAAAATATGGTCCATTTCTGCCCATCAGCACGTTCATCAAGATTTTCAAGTTTTTTTTTATCAAAAGTAGTGATTCAAAAAATTGTGTTTGTTTTGGAGGGCTTGAGTTAACGTACGAAAATAATATGAATGTTTTAGCTTTACAACTAAACTATGTATTAAGAAAGGAATCCACAAAAACATAAACGGTCCAGGCCGAAAACCGGTATGATAAAAATTAGGCGTGTTAATGACAATTGGCCATGACGGCCACGACAGGTCCTCAAAGGAATGAGAGGGAGGGTTAACGACTGGGCTCTAAATTTTTTTGACCCAAATGTTTTTAAAAAATTTACCAAGGATATATATACATATATATATATATATATATATATATATATATATATATATATATTTGCGCCTGTGTGTCTATGTTTTTGTGGTTTTTCATTATAAAAATTTAATTTGATAAAAATGATCATACTGATGGAAGGAGCTAAAATATTTTTTAGAGTTGATTGCTATGAATATTATCTTATTGAATAATATATTTGAACATGTAAAATGATTTGAAAGCAATTACGGGTTTTAAGTTTGATTCAAAATCATTGAAATAATTGGAGTATGAGGAACTAAAAGAACATAGCTAGAGTTAAGAAGTGTCATCATAATTATTGTGGTTCATAAGACTTTAATTTCATGCTCTTGTACAAGGAATGACAAAACTACAAATTTATGTACCAAATGAGTTCATGTTTGCATTTTCTATTCTTCAGCTTTTTCACTCTATAGATTTCGTTTCAAATACCTCACTAACTGTAGCATCCCACATGCATAATAAGAGTATTTGGGGTTTTTATAGATACAAGTCAACATCTAATGTATACCAAATCGTTAGATATTTCAGGCTAACCTTTGATGGGTTGTTGGGTCCTGTACGCATTCAGTTATGGGCTTGGATGTTATACCAACAGACTTTCTGACTGTAACCCCACTTTATTATGACATCTAATAATTTCCACCTAATTACCTGTAATGCATCCACGTCCTCATGCGTTCTAAGACCATTTGAATCAATGTGATAGGTCCCAGTGTAAGAATTTAATAAGCCAGAAGGGGGTTGGATAGCTTATTACCTTTTTAAAATTTAGAGCTTGGCTTTTTCAAAATTTCCTTTCTCGTGTGTACGTTTAACTTCTTATATTTGAGTAACTAATTAAATGCAGAATGTAAAGTTACGAAAAACAAGATAGTAGTCACATTTGATAAAATGATGGTTGGCGGTGGCTAACTGAGTAATTGGAGTCCACTTACCCTTAGTCCAGTGCCCGAGTCCTCCCTCGACTCAAGATTTTCTCTACTATAAAGATACTGATTTATAGTTGGCGGAGAAGCCTTTACAACTAACCACAATCTATTTATCTTAGAGCGTTACACACATGTAGCCTCCTCAAAATAAAATAGTTAAACTTTATTACAAAATTATCTGAGAACGAAACAACATAGTCACCTCCTCAAGCACTTGCAATCCCTTTTGTTACCTAAATACTTCTACTTGTACGTTGGAATTGGATCTTAGGTCTTAGATCTTAGGTCTTTCCTTTTTCTAATAAAACAAGGATGAGTAACTCCTTGTTGGTAAGCCTAAGACTTGTGTCTTAGAACAAGGATCACCTCACTTCAGTATGTGAGGGCTCTGACAAGTATGATGATGTTGGTGGAGATTAGTTACATTCGTATTAGTGAACTAAATGCTTAAAAAACCTTTTGCACTTGACATTTTAGTGATATTTTTTATTTTCATCTAAACTTTAGAATAATATGTTTATTTTTTGTTAAGTTTCAAAGTTGTGGTTGGGTTGCTTTTGATTCTCGTCATTTTTTGATATAAATATTTTATTTAATATATTTGTATTGCTCGTAGTAATGCATAGAATACATAATTGAAACAAAATATCCAGAATTTCTATCAATATACCCATTATCTACGACTCATACCTTTCAAAAACCCCAGAATTCCCACCATCTTTTAGCCAATTTTTACCACATTCATAACCGTTGGTACGAAATGTGTGGTAGAAAATGATTTCAAGCATGATCAAAAAACCAACATACCATGTGACGTGGATGGTTCCCACCGTTCACGGGGCATCTAACTTGGATGCCTCCCACTCCACGTTGGACTCCATGTTGGATTGTAGGTCCGTATCATGCGGCTCTACACATCAACACGTGAGTCCCACATTGACTGTGGTCATCTTCATTTTCCACCAATGACATTTCCCACTTAGGCATTTCCTCCCATTCTCGGCCATTTTGAACCGATTTGTTGGTAGTAAATGACAGTCTTTTTGTAATGATATGAGGGTGTTATCCTCGCTTTCACTTTACAAGAACGAATTTACAAGATCTAGCTCAATATTTCGGCACGGATGCCACCAACCAAATTTTAAATCGAACAAATTATCTCAAATTAGAGACGTTAGAATAAGAACACCCATCAAAAGTATGTGGTGAAATTGCAAGGCTATTAGAAGGCAACCCCACTAAAAGCACGAGTACGGGTTGGCCCTCTAACAACATTTTATTGTTGAAGAAGGGGTTGATGCCTCCACTTGATCCCTCCACCTCATGTGTAATGTAGTCGAATGGCAACTATTGAGTCAGAAGTCTTCTTTTTGCTCATACATTTCTTTTAAGTACTATAGATTTTTTTAAATTTCAATCCCAACAGATGAATAACTTACTTTTGTCTCATCCTCTTGCTAATGTGTATACTATACAAGTACAAAAGTATGTAACTAATAAAAAAGAGCCCAACGTACTACTTTTATACCAACTTATGTGAAAGCTAATTCTCAAGATCATGAACTTTATTTGGTGCATTATTTAATGCATGATATGAATCCAAAACAAAATTATCACAAAGAAATGTATGTACTATAGACTGTGTTTTATCTATAGTAGAACAGACCGGCAAAAACATAAATATGTGCAATATTATTAGTTACATACATGCCGCGTGCCTATAACCTGCCTATTAAAATACACGAGAAGTACCAAGTAGAAAAAGTTTGGATCTTTTAATCAGCACAAACATTATTAATCAACATAGATCCCAGAGCAGTCCTATTAGAAGACATCATCATTCTGTTGTTATCAATAAGAAGATCATTTCCTTCTTCAGATGGTGTCTTTGCTGAAGAGCATTCCTGTTCACGTAGAACTTGTAGGAGTTGGAGGTGAAGTCTTCAGGTGCTCGGCAGACAGTATTTTGGGAGCACTGATCTCTTCTTTCTAGGAACTTTGAAGCTGAAAGGCAATGGCAACTGCAAACCTTTATCATTACCTTGAGCTGCGGTTGGTAAATTAGTAAGATTTAAGAAAACTTGTTATTATTATATATACTTGTGAAAAAGGGACAACTAGATTGAGTTAAAGCACCTAAACAAGAAAAAAGAAATTACATTCCGTAAAATACTCAACACACATTTTATTGTGACAGTTCTTTCTAGGTGCTCCAGTATAAAAAACAAAATATATGCAATTGTTTAGTGATAGAAATATAATTATTATTGTTATATGAATAAAAATTGAAATCTAAAGAATCATTAAATTATTCTTAAAAAATTATTTGCAAGCTTCTGGTAGAAAATTTGAATTAAAACAATGAAAGATAAATGATATGTTGTAGGTATCTATGAGAATGAATTTGGGGATGAAAAATATGTTGTCAAATATTTTGATGTAGTGGGAGGATAAATTCAAGGTCTAGTTGAGGCAAGACCCTCTATGTTTTTTATTGTTTGTGAATATATATATACTAAAATTCACAATTAAATAACTATAAAAATAATTAGACTCCACATAATTCCTTAGTACAATTCAATATTTTGTATAAATAATCACCCACTAAAACAAGAAATAGGATACATATACACTAACATCTTAAAATAATTACTACTTTTTTTCCTACCTCTCACTTATTTTATAAACTCCTTATAAAATGTACTAAGACTATTTTACATCTTGTTTATTTGAAAAATGTAATATTATCCATTAGCATATAGTAAAAGGCACAAAACAATCTACTAGATTGGCCTACAATTTCTTTTAACTTTTAGGGAATGACCTTGATTTTCAAGAATCTTTAAACTTATGTTATGTGATATGTAATTGTAGATATAAATTTGTGAATTGGTCACTAATAAAGCTTTTTCTAGATCTTAACACTTTTCAACATTTCACCATACTAAAACTTATCCCAAAGGTGACATAACCTTGTAGACTACTAAGATGATATAACATAACATGCTTTGAAACTTAACTCCACTAAAATGTTATTTTCATTTTTCTTTGCGACCATTGCTAGAGAAATCCCTGAACTAGCTTCTAAATTCTAATATAAATCAATCAACTCAACTTATTCATATCATCTTTCAAGGTGTTAAAACACAGTGATCATTCACTCTATTTCTCTGTCCTATTTCCAAACTCATTTTAAAAATAAATCCTGTTTGAGGGAAATGCTTTATATTAAATGTGAAATTTTAAAAAATTCTTAATTAGAGGGGTCACTATCTTATTAGGGGAAGGCTTTATATTAGATATGAAATTTTAAGAAGTTTAATTGATTGGCCTTTATGTGACTAACTCAAAAGCATCAACTTGTGACAAGATGGGTTTTGTTCTCCTCTCCCTGCCATTAGCTCATCCGATAATTATAATCAAATTCTAATAGTTGCACAATATAAACCATAATCAAAAAACAAAAGATTTCTAGGTAATTTTGGATTTAAAATAGAACCAAATGAAAGAAAAAAAATCTTAAGCAAGTTATGTATTGATCTATAGGATGGATGATGAATAATGTACCTTCTGGACAAATCTTAATATGTGCAGTCATCTTAGCATGTGTAGTCTATCTTCTCTTTGATCACAGTTGTAAACTCTTTTTTCTTTCTTATCTCTCTTACTTACAAGTTTGTTTTAATATTTTAAAGTCTCAATACAAGGTGTAAGAAATAAATAAGGACTTCTTTTAGCCCATCAAAGAAAAAAATTAATTAATTGTTTTATCATTTTATATCATATTTAAAATTTATAAGATCTTAAAGTATGAACATGTAACCAAATATTATTACATAGGTAACTTATTGATTTAACAGTCTTTCAATATATATTTTAGAATATAATGTTTGATTTTTAAAAACATATGAGAATTCTATAGAATCAAAATTAGTATTTCTTATTTATTTTTGTGAATTATAATATTTATAAAATAATTTTATTTACAAAACTAATAATTTTAAAGGTGGATAAAAAATTAAATATCACATTAGTTGTGTAATTTATGTTAATTAATGCACAAATGTAATAATACAATTTTCCTCAAATCAAATTACTAGGTAAAAAGGTACATGTGCCATGCCTTTGGTACGTAAGAAAAAACTTTCCTTTATTAAATTTGATAATAAATTTTAATTTACTAGGTTTATGTACACTCAACCTTCTATAATTTTAAAGATTTTTTCTCTTTGCAGCATTTATTAGACAAGAGATGAATGGAAGATAAACCGTAGGATTCGGTCACCTATTATAAAATACAAATTTAAATCTAAACAGTTTCTCCAAAAATATAGGATGGCATATCTTTAGGTCATCCAAAATTACATATAATGTAGTCAATTTAATATATACATTAAAACCCAATTAATTACATATATACAATCCCGGAATCTAAGACATATTCATAAAATACTATTCAGTATTTTTATTGAGTGGTTAAGCTGATTCAACCTATCAAGCTAAACGTAGAACTTATGCTAAGAGTCAGCACAATTGTATGGGAATGATGCAAATACATTGAGAGCTGACAAGAAAGATCCACAAGGTGGAGAAATAAGATACTTAAGAGAGGATTAAGGCTACATTGTCCACTAATTGAAAAGCTCATTTTAGTTGCATAGTTTGTCTGCATACATGGGTTTTACGAAGCCTAGTTAGGTTGAAAGACAACCGACCTGAGTGCTTTGATATGGTGGAAGATCAAATATGCTGTATTGATAGTTATTTTATTTCTTCGGTTGTGTGAGAAATTGTGGTACACCATCAAAGAATGAATGGTTGATCATTTCATGCGGGAATGAATGGATGATAATTTTTTGCCGGAATGAATAGATGATCATTTCATGTGGGTTTAGCAAAAAGTACTCTATTGATAATGAAGTCTCCTTCCATACATATACCTAACTTCTTATAATGCAGATACTCCGTGTTTATACTAGATGATGTAAGTATGAAAGTAAAAACTAATTAGTTTTAGAAAGAGAAGGAATATTTAGTTGAAAAGTCACAAGAGCTCACATGGGGAGAAAGCATCTTCCTAGAAACATACAAATCAGATGGAAATAAAATTTTCAAATCAAGATCAAGGATATGAGCATGACTGAATGAGAGAAGAGTTTGTTGGGCCGGCAAGATTTTCTTGCGAGTATGTGGACTATAACCGGAAGAGATCAAAGAGATTTATATAGGGGATGAAGTTTTCAAGTCGTAGTAAAGTAACTATGTTGGAGTTAAATCCTATGTTGCAAATGTCTAGTAAGCAGTTGTGTGTAAAGTGGAGAAATAAATATGTCAAGAGGAAAAATAAGGATAAATTGGAAGGCGAGGACCAGGAAGGGAGCCTACTTTAGCGACCCCTCCGTAAATACAATTGAAGATAATGACCATCAATATAACTATGAAGGATGTAGTTCAAAATACAGAAAAGATAGGAGATACTCGCCTAGTGAATTCAATAAATGTTAATGTTTTGATTGTAACTAGAGCAATCAAGTCTTTTATTTTCAAAGAGTTTGTCAATAAGTTGTAATGTGAGATATTACCCTTAAAGAAAGTATTAGTTATAGAAGTACATAATCACGGTAAAGTTTCTTTTAGTCAAGTTTTTTCCTTATAGTAATGTTGGGATAAAAGGTCGTAATATCTTTGTAAACTTGATAAAAGGTCGTCATCTCTTTGCAAATTTGATATAATCTTAGAAATGGATTGAATAGAAGATCACGATGTGCAAATTGAATGTTTAAATAAAAGAATTATGTTAAGATCTACGGATGAGAATAAAGTTATACTTTAAGGACGGCAGCAAGCATAAAAGTTTTTGATGAACATTAAAGCTCAGACGATGTTAAGGAAAGGATTAGAAGCATATTTAGTACATATTTATTACATATGGTACATATTTGGTTGACGAGTTTTTGAATGTGTTTCTAGATGAATTACTTGAATTACCCCCGAAACAGAGATAGAATTATCTCTTGATTGGGCACCTAGAACTAATTTTATGTCGACAAAACAATACATAATGGTACAAGTGGAGATGAAGGAATTGGAAACTCAATTGAAGACCCTGTGGATGTTACTAAAGCACCTTCATGTGCTAAACAATCTTCACAAATTGATAGGTTTGAGGTTAGTACTCGTGAGGGGGAGCTATCTAAATCCTCTGAATTTAATTGGTTCATGAAGGAACAAATCCCCTCAAAACCCTAACTGATATTGTCTTAACAATTGAAGCTAGGATTCTAATTGCCAATGAGCCTGTTATCGGGGAGGCAAGTCTAGCACATTCAAGTGCCAACTCTTTACCAGAAGAGCAAGGGTTTGAGGCCATGGTACATGACAGTAATCTGGTCAAATCCCCTCCAATTTAATTGGTGGTTCTCATTATTGGTGAACAACACAGTATCACAACCATAATTTCTACCGTGAGTCAAACTATGACATTTGTCACTGGTAATGTTCCTGAACCCTAACCATCTACCTCAACTCACACAGACCTACCATCTACATCCAATCTTTCTAAACAACCCTCAAACCTAATTAATCTCCCAGTGGATAAGGATGCGCAGGTTCAACCAATCACCATGAATGACCTTCTGGTAGATCAACTCTCTGGACCTGCCAACATCACACAACATCATATTACAACAGACATGTCTAATCAGGACTATCAAGCAATCTTGCCTTCTTACAAAACAAATATTGAAGACCAATAACAGAAAATTATCAGTGGAGCTGAACAAGATAGAAATATGGATGCTTGGTTAGATAAGGACTTTAGCTTGAGCATGGATGAGGTCTTGGAAAGATTTAGAAAAGAATATATCATAATATTGAAAGCAATTCCAAGGCTCTCAGTCCACAGGAAGTCTATAATTTTGTGACAGAAGTCTACAAAGCTCAACTCAAGGCTTTTCATTTCATGAGTGAAGAATTCCAACAGACGCTCGACAACCATTAAGATAAGATAAGAAGGTTGGTAATAGACAAATTTGATGACCTTGTGTCAACTCAATTAGAGATCAAAAATAAATTCCATAGATTTATTAATCAAATGGGAAGGTTTGATATGACTAGCATGGATCAAAACATTAAGAATCTTAAATAGTCCTTTGTGGCTCTACATAAAGTTGTCCAGAATCATATCACGAGTAACAATGACACAAGAGTCAAACGTGATCAACTGTATCAAGGTAGATATGAACCATCAGCTCTCTTAATGGAAGGCATCAAAGAATTAGTTCATGATATATTTGGTACTTTCGTCTCTTTATGATCTCAACAACCAGTTTCTACATCAATAAATCTCCAGATTCAATCTATACAATAGCAAGTTTCAACTCTCCAAGCCTCAAATGGCTCACTCATAGCTCAGGTCGATGCTATCACTTCTCTAGTGCAGAGTCAACAGAATGACATCTGGACCCTAGTAAACTCCCACAAATACCTTAAAATAAAAAATTTAGCATCTTTTGGAGCTATCATGATTGCCTTCAATATTTCTGTGTCGGCTCTTCCTGAAGCTGTGATGCCAGAAATTCCAAATCCACTACTCTTTCCTGTCACAAAGATGGGGGGGAGATTGAATCTAGGATTCAACAGTTCAAGAAAGCTGGTAAATCTTCACAAATTAAAGAGGCTGGAAAATCTACTACCCACTCTAGTCATAGTACTATGTTATTAAAACTCTCTAAAGATTCTAGTACAGACATGCTCCAGAAAGCTCAGTAGGACACTATCAAGATTAGCAAATTAATGAAGTACTGGCAGTTCTAAGAGCCTCTCTGGTTAACAATATTAATTTCTTAAATGCGGTAATAGTGAAGGTTGACAACTGTTTGGAGAAGAGAATAGTACCCAATGTCAATGATTGTGGTTTGGGAAGATGTCTACAAGTGTCTCTCTCAAATCTTTAAAGTATGAGAACATCTAAGATGGATGTAATATTTGATAGAGTTAATCCAGTAATTCCAAAGGACACCCAATCGCTCAAAGAACTCAAGACAACTCAGATAGATGCTTTTCCTGAAGCCTATCTACATCCATCAAGGGGTGGCGTATATTTGTCCACAAACTAAATAGTGCAAATACTTCACAGTACCCAAAAACTGTGTAAAGGGAAATACAAGACTAAATATGACATTGGAAACTGATCTAAAGAGGAAGAACTTCAAAATAACTGAAGACGAGGAGATGATTAGGATGATGGAGAGATACCTAGAGAATGCTGATACCATGTTGCCAAATACACTATTCAATACAAAAGATGACAAGGATGATGATGAGCAGAAGAACGATGAGCAAAAACCTTCTTGCATAAATCCAAGTCAATCTACCAAAGTAACTGGCAATAATGTAGAAGAGAAGAAGAAATAAGAGAAGAAAAAGGATGAAAGGAGAAAGAAGAAGAGGGAAGATGGTAAAAGAACCAAGAAAAATGTCCTATCAATCCAAATCTCACAAACCCCAAACCACTAATCCCGCAAGCATAAACACTCAAGTACTATCCTAAACGTCTAAACTTTTGTACAAATAACCTGCAAACATCTTACTTAAAATAATAATCACTTCTAGCCAAACCACCCTAAATAAAATCTCAATCCTACCTTCTCTTAAGCCCCCCAAAAAAACTCATTTCAGGTCTGTCGGAGAAAACCAAAGAGGCTGCAAGTTGAAAAGGGGGTTATCTGGAATTACTTTAATCAGACTAATTTTCTACCTCTAAATTGGTGCATCATAGATGTTGACTACTTTCAACAATTAGCTGAAGAAATAGTCAAAGTTTGGTTTATATCATTGAGAGAAATCAAAATCTACTATCAAGATGGCTCCTTCACTCTACTCAGAAGGGAATTAATGGATACACTTTCAACCAAAGAAGTTAAGACGGTGATTAGCTAATAAAGGATAAGGACACAAATACAAGGGTATGGAGGGCTGTGATGTGAGTATGGCTGAAAGTAAGAGATGAAAGAAGAGAAAAAACAAAGGTTGAAAAAGAAGAAAGAGATAGGATGTATGCATAAGAAATTTCTATGTTTGATCAAATATCAATTGAGCTCAAGGCAAAGGGGATGAGTAGAATTTCTAAGGATGGACACTTTCTAAACATACTAGGTGGCAGGCTCTCAAGATTCAGAGTTAATTACTTGAATGGTTATTCATTAGATGATTGGCTCAAGCTTGTGGAAGCTCTAAGAGGGATTGAAATCATAGAGGAACTTCAAATGCTTGTAAATCTAAAGGACCTCATTAGAAAAGAATCAGGCTATGAGAATTTCATGTAATGAATGTATTTATTATACTCATATAATCACTTAGTGTATAAAAGTTTTATTTGTTATCATGTTAGTTTTTATAAGATCATTTTATGTTTTCATGTAACTTGGAGTTAGTATTTTTATTAGGCATGAATTTGTGATAATCAATCTCTCATAAATTCGGGAAGATTATTGTGCAAGACCTGCCTATATAATAACAAGGCTAAGTCACATTGATAACCCTAAGATCTAGTTGATTGATAATTATCTTTATATTTTGTATTGTATTACTTGAGTATGTAAAATGGTTATAAGATTAGACTGGAGTATTTTTCTATAAACAGTTCAAACCTACAGAATAAACTCTGGAAGAAGATTCAAGATAGTTCATGCCTCAGAGAAATGAAACAAAAGCTTCGAGTTGAATAAATCTTGTTTATGAAAAATATTCAGAGTCAAGACATCGACAAGTCACTGATCAAGTAATATAGAGAAGTCATTCGAGAAATCTAGAATGACATATCGAGAAGTCCAAAATGGCTTATAGAGAAGCCTCAAAGATATCGACAAGTTATTTCTGCATGTAGAGAATTCAGAGATATCGACAAGTCAAAATGTAGATATAAAGATTGGAGATATCGACATGTCAAATTATTATTAGAGATATCCGAGATATCGACAAGTCAAAATGTATATAGAGATCTCTGAGATATCGACAAGTCAATTCTACTTGTAGAGATCTAAGACATATCGACAAGTCATTTAGGATGTAAATATTAAGAGACCTCAACAAGTCAAATATACCTATAGAGAACTCAGAGATCTCTATAAGTCATTATACTTATCGAGATGTCACTTCACTATAGAACAAACTAGAGAGCTCGATATGCCTCTCAAATACAGAATGCAAACAAATGAAGGTTCAAGATTATCAGTCAGCAAATAATCTATCAACTAGATTAGCTGGGGATAATGCAAGATCAAGGGTCAAGATTAACTAGATAAAGGATGGTCACATACCTGTAAGATTCTGCATAGATTTGCTAAGTCAAGAAGGGAAATAGAAATAGGTTGCTTTAGAAAAAGGTTTAGTACATTTTAGTGAAAGTTTTGTAAAACTTTGCTACTAGTGTATAAATCATGCACTTATCATGCACTTGTCCTTAGTTTAGATGCAACAAGCATATTTAACAGTCTTGTATTCTCTCAAGATAGAAGGTGAGTTATTTACTTATAAAGAACCCATTATTTATATCAAGACCTAATTTGATTTTAAGACAAAATTAAGTGAGTTTTAAATATTATGTTTGCTAGTTTATTTCTGCTAACATAATATAACTGCATTTCTTTTCTTCTTTATTTATGTAATCAAACAAATCTAAAAGGGCTTAAAAATATTCAAAACACATTCACCCGTGTGTTTTATTCAATATCTAACAATCACTGCCCCAACTGAACTTTAAACCGGTAACAGTACATGAAATCGAGTTATATATTTTAGAATATGATTATAAAAATATTTTAATAAATCATGATATATAAATTAAATAAATGTTAAATAAAATATTCAACAAAAAAATCAAATGTATATGCATTTACCATAAAAAATAAAAATATTGTAAATCAATTATTTATAAATACATTTTCATGTTAAAGCTCGTAAGCTTTGTGAGACAAAAAAATATCTAGATCTAATTGGGAAGGAAACATAGATTTGAAATTTTTATAAATTGAAATGTAAATGAAAATTTGGTTGAAAGTTGCCAAGTCATACATTAAAGTGTCTTGAAAAAATATTTTAAAGGTCTTTCTTGCACCAACTTCAATGTTTAATAATTTGTCAAAGGATAAATGCATTAAAATAGCTTCCCCAATTTAATTACTTGTATAAATGTCCTCAAATTAATCTGACATGCATCACATAGTTGTAGAACTTTTTATATTTAATTAAAAATTATTGATGATCTCACCGAACTTTTTATTTATCTAACAATGTTACTATTACAAGAACTTAGTTGATAAGTTACTTCATAAATATCAACTATCGAACATTTTTAAAATAATCAAACTTTTAAAAGGTTATATTTAACTTTCAAATTAATATCAAATAGATATATATAGATGAACATATAGTACTTTAAATAAAAGTACTACATAGAACTTTTGCACATATACAAGTCCAATAACAAGTTCATCAACTTATTTGTAGTTGATGATGATGGATGACCATCAATTTTGGGCTATGTCAACCCAATTATAACATCATGTAGATAATAGAAAATTATCTAGCATATGGAGAAGTCAATTAACTCCATTAACATGAGGTCAAAATATGATGTATTTTTGGATGTGCCCAACATTAAATTGGCGCAACCCAAAACAGACATATCATACTATTGTTAAGTTATGAGCTCGCCCCCAACAACAAGTAATATAATTTATATTTTAAATTTTAAATTTTCCTAATGTATCAAAAAGTAACCATAAAATTAATCAATTTATAGTAAATTTTAAGTATTAAATAGTGTAAAAGAATTCTTACCAAGGGGAATAATGAACTTACTCTTCTTATCTTCATCTAGAGACACAGTTTATTTCTCATTGAAAAGTGAATTTTGTTTGTTGTGACCAAGTCCATGCTTCTGAACATAATTGACAAGAGTTCTTTTAGTGTTCCACCTCAAACCACTAGCGTTGCATAAATTTTAGTTCACAAGGGGTCCAGGCCTCCACAATATTGTGTCTGTTTCAAAGGATACCAAAATATTTTATATTTGAGTATACTATGTAATTAGAGTCAACTTTAATACTATGAGGTCTAAGGAGAATTAAAAACTTAATATGGTATTTGCTCATAGAGGTCATAATTTATAGGTCGAAGGTATATATAGTATAATTAAAATAGAAAGTAGGCACGTATTAGAAATGCAATGCAATATTGCACTATATTTACATATTATCAAATACATCATATCTTTTATATATCATGAAACAAATAAGTTTTTAAACTTTGCATACATATTTTTAATATGTCTCCATTTTTTGGAATCATTACCATGTCGTGCATCAAATTATATCACAATCTAGAACCTTATTAACGAAAAATGTGTTTTTTCATTACCAACAAAACAAGAAATTGGTCATCGTCATGATATTATTAAAAACAATTCATAAAAGCCCATGTAATATGTTATGGTAATTCTTTTATAGATGGTTAGATCCCAATGGTTGAAATTTGATTATAATATTACACTATATTTACATATCATCAAAGATATCACATCTTTTACATATCATCAAACAAATAAGTTCTTAAACTTTGCATAAATACTTTTAATATGAGTCAATTAAAACAATTCATATCATTTTCATGTCGTGCATCAAATTATATCGCAATCTACAACCATTTTTCAACCCAAAAATTAGTTTTTTTCCATTACCAAGGGACCAAGCAATTGAATAAAGTTGGTCATCGTCATTATATTATTTAAAATAATTAATAAAAGCCTATGTAATATGTGTTCATAATTCTTTTATAGATGGTGAGATCCCTATCACTACAAGAAATTTTCAATTAGACAACACTTGACAAACAATGGTTAAAAAAACTATCGTCCTAAAAAATCATATAACGGTGAATTGAATTTGCAAAAAAAAAAAACAGTTGTGTTAGCTTCAGAATAGACAATGGATATCCATCTTTTTTAAACTATTGTACAAGTTGTATCTTCTCATCGAGTCAGGCAACAATTTTTTAAATATAGTGTTGTTGTAGATCTTTAACATAACGATTACAAAACATTGTTACTATGTTAACATATAGGGTTAGAAGACAACGGTTTTAACATTACATTGTGTAATTCAGACAACGGTTTTTTAGAAAGGTTGTCCTCTAAACCATCAAACAACGGAATAAAAACAGTTATCTGAGGAATTTTAATGGGTACCACATATTGAGGTGGCAACACGTGATAGGTGGTAAATCATTCACAAGGATTGCTGAGGTGGCGAAATGAGAGCCCTTCATTGAAATGAGATTTGATATCGGCCGTTAGATCGAAAAATAGCTGATATTCTTATTCAACGGTTTTATGTTAAAACAAAAGTGTTGTCTTAGTTGGTCGCATACAAGCTTTTAGGTATTACGTTGTGTAATTCACACAGCAGTTTTTAGAAGTGTTGTCTTAAAAACCTTCATACAGCGGAATAAAATAGTTGTCTGAAATAGTTATTTAATAATTTAAATGGGCACCACTTGATGAGGTGGCAGCGCATGATAGGTTGTAAACATATTACTCGAATTGCTGAAGTGTCACAATGACAGCCCTTGATTGAAATGAGATTAGATATTAGCCGTTAGATTGAAAAAAGTTGATATACTTACATAACGGTTTTATAATAAAAAAAGTGTTGTCTTAGTTTATCTTTACACAATGGTGTTTCAAGGAAACCATTGTAAAAGTATTACTGTATAAAATGAGATTCCCGATTACAAAGTTCAACTTTTAAATGATTGTTTCGACGATCCAACCGTACGGATGTTAAGATATATCAATTTTAATCATATGAAAAAATTATTAAAAAATTTAAAATTCATCTTGCATGTCAGGATTAGAAAAATCTAGTAAAAGTACCGCTCCCGACAATGAAACTCGTTCATGATTTACAAGATTAATTTTTAAAATGATTTTTTTGACGATCTAACCGTACGGATGTTAAGATCTACCAATTTTAGTCATATTAAAAAATTATTAAAAAAATTGAAATTCATCTTGCATGTCAGGATTAGAAAAATCTAGTAAAATTACCCATCCCGACAATGAGACTCGTTCCTGATTTATAAGATTAATTTTTGAAATAATTTTTTCAACGATCCTACCGTACGGATGTTAAGATATATTAATTTTAGTAATATGAAAAAATTATTAAAAAATTTGAAATCCATCTGGCATGTGAGGATTAGAAAAATCTAGTAAAAGTACCGCTCTGAACAACGAGACTCGTTTCTGATTTACAAGATTAATTTTTGAAATGATTTTTTCGACGATCCAACCATACGGACGTTAAGATATATCAATTTTATTCATATGAAAAAATTATTAAAAAATTTGAAATCCATCTTGGATGTCAGGATTAGAAAAATCTAGTAAAAGTGCCGCTCCTTACAATGAAGCTCGTTCCTGATTTACAAGATTAATTTCTAAAATGATTTTTTTGACGATCTAACCGTACGAATGTTAAGATATATCAATTTTAGTCATATGAAAAAAAAATTTAAAAATTTGAAATCCATCTTGCATGTGAGGATTAGAAAAATCTAGTAAAAGTACACCTCCCAACAACGAGACTCGTTCCTCATTTACAAGATTAATTTTTGAAATGATTTTTTCGACAATTCAACCATACAGATGTTAAGATATATCAATTTTAGTGATATAAAAAAATTATTAAAAAATTTGAAATCCATCTTGCATGTCAAGATTAGAAAAATCTCGTAAAAGTACCGCTCCGGACAATGAAACTCGTTCCTGATTTATAAGATTAATTTTTAAAATGATTTTTTCGACGATCCAACCATACAGATGTTAAGATATATCAATTTTAGTCATTTTAAAAAAAATATTAAAAAAATTGAAATTCATCTTGCATGTTAGGATTAGAAAAGTCTAGTAAAATTACCTCTCCCGACAACGAGACTCGTTCCTGATTTATAAGTTTAATTTTTGAAATGATTTTTTCAACGATCCAACCGTACGGATGTTAAGATTTATCAATTTTAGTCATATGAAAAAATTATTAAAAAATTTGAAACCCATCTTGGATGTCAGGATTGGAAAAATCTAGTAAAAGTACCGCTCCCTAAAACGAAATTCATTCCTGATTTTCAAGATTAATTTTTAAAATGAGTTTTTTGACGATCCAACCGTTTGGATGTTAAGATATATCAGTTTCAGTCATATGAATTTTTTTTAAAAAAATTTGAAATCCATCTTCCATGTCAGGATTAGAAAAATCTAGTAAAAGTACCACTCCTCACAACGAGACTCGTTCCTGATTTAGAAGATTAATTTTTGAAATAATTTTTTCGATGATCCAACCGTACGGATATTAAGATATATCAATTTTAGTGATATAAAAAAAATTAAAAAATTTGAAATCCATCTTGCATGTGAGGATTAGAAAAATCTAGTAAAAATACCGCTCCGGACAACGAGACTCCTTCCTGATTTACAAGATTAATTTTTGAAATGATTTTTTCGACGATTCAACTGTACGGATGTTAAGATATATCAATTTTAGTCATATGAAAAAATTATTAAAAAATTTGAAATCCATCTTGGATGTCAGGATTGGAAAAATCTAGTAAAAGTACCTCTCCCGACAACGAGACTCGTGCCCGATTTACAAGATTAATATTTAAAATTATTTTTCGACGATCCAACCGTACGAATGTTAAGATATATCAATTTTAGTCATATGAAAAAATTATTGAGATATTTTCCTATCAACATAGTAATTTTTTAAATAATATTTTCGAAGATCCAATTGTATTGTGATATATCGATTGTAATCATATAAAAAATTATTCAAAAAATTTTAAATTTATCTTGTATGATTTTATAATGAAAATCGAATAGTAGTGCAATTCCAAAAAATAAGGCTCTTTCTTGATTAAATAATTAATTTCTTAAAAAGTATTTTTAGGATCATCTTGCACAATGTTAATATATATTAACTTTGGTTATGTAGAAAAATAATTTAAAATTTTCAAATTTGTTTCAAATGATTTTATATAAAAAATTATGTGAAATAATTTAAAATAAAAATTATTCTATTATTATAGACTAAAACAAAAATAAGTATTTAATTATAATATATAAATAAGAAAAATAATTTATGATTTTTTCATTTTTCACAAAAATTTTTGTTTCCCCCTTTAATTTTCATTTCCCCCTCTCTTCTAATTTTCATTTCCCCCCTTACCTCTCCCCTTCCCCTTTCTTAGATCTGATCGGTTCTCTCTCTCCCTACTCTTCCATCTCTCTCCTCACTCCACCTTCTACTGGTTTTGCTTAAAATCACATGGATTAAGTGTGTATTATGATGGGTTTAGGTTTTTGAGTTTTTAAACCCTAACCATCTCACTCACCCAATCTTGTTTCTCTTTCACAAAATTGTCTATGAATTCAGCTCAACTATAAAGATTCAGTTCAAGGTTAGGTTCTATGTTTGTTGTGCTTAATTTACTCCATGGGTTTCGTCTTTTGAGGCCTTGGAGTAGAAAGAGACTGAGATTTTCCGTGTCCGAGATGGTACAAGTAATATTCTCAAGCAAAATGAGATCCTGGTTCCAATTAGAGGATCCCAACAACTAGATGAAATTCTAAAGGAATTGAAACAAAAAATCTGCACATTAAAGTAAGCTAGATGTTGATTAAGCTCAATTTCTTTTGATATATAGTTACGTTTTCTTTTCATCCACTACAAGAAATCGGGCCATTTACGACAGTTTTTTTGAACTGAAATCGTCGTAATTGAGGCATTTACGACGGAAAAAATTCATCGTTTTTGCTCGAGTAGTAAGTTCAGTTTTTCGTCACAAAATAAAATTGCATTGGAAGTTGGGAAATAGGGGCCCACATTCTCAATAAAATAATGAATCTACTTACGACGGAATATTCCGTCGTATGTTATCAACATACGACAAAAAAGAATGTCGTATGTTAGTTACTTACCACGGAGGAATCGTCGGATATTTTCCTGTGAGACCCACCTTTGATAAAATGAAACATAAATTTACGACGCAACTATACGTCGTAAATTAGTAACATACGACGGAATTGTGATAAACAACCGTCGTAAGTTTGTATTTCCAGAATAACCAAAATCTGATTTTTTTTCAGTTTCCAACCATTTTTTAAATTATATACAATGCCAAACAAAAAGCTAATCAAAACTAGTGGAAGAACTCATATTATTTCACTATAATTGGAATAATATTCAAATATCATAAAGTACAAAAAATACATAAAAACATTAAAAGTACAACTAACAAAGTCATATTAAATTGTACAATACATGACAAAACTTAAGTAGAAGCCACTAAATCTAACAAAATATAATGTCCTTGAGCAATTGGTTGTACATTGTTGCACACAATTCTTTATGTTACCCTCTTCTGCATGTACTCAACTTCAGCAAACAAAAGCTCATTCTGCATTATTATGAAGAATAATTGTAAGAGGAAAAATGATTACAACAAAAATGTTAATCGCTTATGAGTATCGAGCTAGAATGAAATGTCATTGTCGACTATAACTTCTTGGAGCGGATTTTGTTAAGTCATTTCTCAAGTTTGGTTTCCAGGTTTTTCAGATCCTTAACATTAAGAGAGTTTATGGCTTCACCCATCATGTTCCTATAAAATGAATCAACTTAATTAATTAAGCAGATTATATGCATATTAGCCTAGGTATACATATTATTAATTAAAAAATGTCACCTGTTGTCCTGTTGTATATTGGTAATATCCCGACGTAATCTCGTGGATTTTTGCTGGTAATACTGAGATTAATATTGTTCAATAAGAATTTGAAATTTCGAAACAAGTATAGTTAAGCTATGTGAGAATCAATGAGTGCCCTAAGTAAAGATACTTCTGGGACTTGGTTCAGAATTCGATTTTCTCCATCCATAAACTTGCTAAATTTATTTAGTACTTCACTTTGGAAAGATACTTAATGTATTTTAAACAGGTAAATACTCTATTAGGTTACAACAATCTCAAAGCATGGAAAACGAAGAGTACTAAATACATTCTAAACACAAATTGACTCTATTGTTCGAAGCAGAATCATAAAAATTACAAGGAAGGAGAGAAAGCGATCAAATTTACAAAAATTCAGATTCTGCCTAAATTATTTAAGCACCAATCAATATAGCAGTATAATTTTGATTAGACTCTAGAATATTTCACAAGGTTTCCGAAACATCTTGAATCATGGAAAACGGATACTCGAAACTCAACTTATGATTTTTCTCGTGAATCTATACATAAGTGAAACTAAAAATATGGCATGCGTTACTTTATAGTTCTACTTTTGATTTCCCTAATTGCAAACTGAAGTAAAATTAATTAAAGGCATAAAAATGAAGTGGATTAAATATGTTTGCAATCAGAAGGCCCTCGCTTTCAGCGAACTCATATCAAAATATAGGACATAGACCATAAGACTCCAAGGGATTTACAATCTATCCAGAATTTTTGACACAGGTTTTTCACATACAAAACACAGGAAATTGCACAGTATCAAAGTACCAGATTATAGGATGTTTCAAGAGGTTTCCAGAACATGTTTAAACTCAGAAAATGGACACTCGAAACTCAAGTTATGAATTTTGGAATTTAGGCCATTAATCCTGAAAATTCAAATTCTGCACTGCACTTGTAAGCATTAGAAATATGAACACTTCCACGAATCGAAATCAATACAAGTTAAGGTATTTACTTACTGAGCCAACAAGTAAACTTAGTAAGACTTCTCGATTTTCATTCAAACCTTGTGAGACCGTGTTTAATATACTTTCTTTTAATCCGACTACTTATTAGAGACTTCCTTAAGTTTACCAGAAATATAATAATACACACATGAGTCCCCAATTTATCTAGAAGGAGTTACAAAACAAAATACTGAAAAAAAATCTTTCTATAAGATGACTCAATAATCTAAACTACAAAAAAATATGATTATGCAGTCCTTGTGCTTAAGTCACCACAAAAGCCATTTAACACAAGCTGAACTAAACAAGAGATATAGTACAAAAATGACCAAAAAAGTTGCAATAAAACCAACACAAAAAGTTGTACCTGAAGTACAGAGACATAGTACTGGCCCTCCAGTTTCCCTGGCTCAGTTCCATCTGCTTGGTATCTGCTTCTTCGCAAGAAATCAATGTCTGGTCTGGAACTTTAACAACAACTTTCATCGATGTTGGTCTGCTTCCATAGCCGAATTGATTATTTTTCCTCAATCCTACTCCACCCTGCAGCCCATGAGGCTGCCCATTCTTAGTCTGGTTGGATGTTGGGCTTGCTATGCATTTATGGGCATCATCCCATTTTGAAGGTGCTGGTTTGGAAATAAGTGCAAGACCCGCTCTTTGTAGTCCTCGCTCAGCCTTTTGAAACTAAGTAAAAATCAAAAAAGAGATTTATAAATTAAAGATTATACCTGTACAAAGCTATATAGATTTCATTTAAGAAACAATTTAACTAAGTAAGCTCTTGGCAAACTTCCCCCAAATTAGATAGAACCCTACTGGCAGTTCTAAGAGCCTCTCTGGCTAACAATATTAATTTCTTAACTGTGGTAATAGTGAAGGTTGACAACTATTTGGAGAAGAGAATTGTACCCAATGTCAATGACTGCGGTTTGGGAAGATGTCTACAAGTGTCTCTCTCAAATCTTCAAAGTATGAGAACATCTGAGATGGATGTAATAATTGACAGAGTTAATCCAGTAATTCCAAAGGACACCCAATTTCTTAAAGAACTCAAGACAGCTCAGATAGATGCTTTTCATGAAGCTTATCTACATCCAGCAAGGGATGGCCTATATTTGTCCACAAACTAAATAGTGCAGATACTTCACAGTACCCAAAAACTGTGTAAAGGGAAATACAAGACTAAATATGACATTGGAAACTGATCTAAAGAGGAAGAACTTCAAAATAACTGAAGATGAGGAGATGATTAGGATGATGGGGAGATACCTAGAGAATGCTGATACCATGTTGCCAAATACACTGTTCAATACAAAAGATGACAAGAATGATGATGAGCAAAAGAACGATGAGCAAAAACCGTCTTGCATAAATCCAAGTCAATATACCAAAGTAACTGGCAATAATGTAGAAGAGAAGAAGAAATAAGAGAAGAAAAGGGATGATAAGAAGTGGGGAGATGAAAGGAGAAAGATGAAGAGGGAAGATGGTAAAAGAACCAAGAAAAATGTCCTATCAATCAAAATCTCACAAACCCAAACCACTAATCCTGCAAGCATAAACACTCAAGTACTATCCTTAATGTCTAAACTTTTGTACAAATAACCTGCAAACACCTTACTTAAAATACCAATCACTTCTAGCCAAACCACCCTAAATAAAATCTCAATCCTACCTTCTCTTAAGCCCCCCAAAAAAACTCATTTCAGGTCTGTCGGAGAAAACCAAAGAAGCTGCAAGTTGAAAAGGGGGTTATCTGGAATTACTTTAATCAGACTAATTTTCTTCCTCTAAATTGGTGCATCATAGATGTTGACTACTTTCAACAATTAGCTGAAGAAATAGTCAAAGTTTGGTTTGTATCATTGAGAGAAATCAAAATCTACTATCAAGATGACTCCTTCACTCTACTCAGAAGGGAATTAATGGATACACTTTCAACCAAAGAAGTTAAGACGGTGATTAGCTAATAAAGGATAAGGACACAAGGACAAGGGCATGGAGGGCTGTGATGTGGGTATGGCTGAAAGTAAGAGATGAAAGAAGAGAAAAAACAAAGGTTGAAAAAGAAGAAAGAGATAGGATGTATGCATAAGAAATTTCTATGTTTGAACAAATATCAATTGAGCTCAAGGCAAAGGGGATGAGTAGAATTTCTAAGGATGGACACTTTCTAAACATACTAGCTGGCAGGCTCTCAAGATTCAGAGTTAATTACTTGAATGGTTATTCATTAGATGATTGGCTCAAGCTTGTGGAAGCTCTAAGAGGGATTGAAATCATAGAGGAACTTCAAATGCTTGTAAATCTAAAGGACCTCATTAGAAAAGAATCAGGCTATGAGAATTTCATGTAATGAATGTACTTATTATACTCATGTAATCACTTAGTGTATAAAAGTTGTATTTGTTATCCTGTTAGTTTTTATAAGATCATTTTATGTTTTCATGTAACTTGGAGTTAGTATTTTTATTAGGCATGAATTTGTGCTAATCAATTTTCTCACAAATTGGGGGAGATTATTGTGCAAGACATGCCTATATAATAACAAGGCTAAGTCACATTGATAACCCTAAAATCTAGTTGATTGATAATTATCTTTATATTTTGTATTGTATTACTTGAGTATGTAAAATGGTTATAAGATTAGACTGGAGTATTTTTCTATAAACAGTTCAAACTTAAAGAATAAACTCTGGAAGAAGATTCAAGATAGTTCATGCCTCAGAGAAATGAAACAAAAGCTTCGAGTTGAATAAATCTTGTTTATGAAAAATGTTCAGAGTCAAGACATCGACAAGTCACTGATCAAGTAATATAGAGAAGTCATTCGAGAAATCTAGAATGACATATCGAGAAGTCCAAAATGGCTTATAGAGAAGTCTCAAAGATATCGACAAGTTATTTCTGCATGTAGAGAATTCAGAGATATCGACAAGTCAAAATGTAGATATAAAGATTGGAGATATCGACATGTCAAATTATTATTAGAGATCTCCGAGATATCGACAAGTCAAAATATATATAGAGATCTCTGAGATATCGACAAGTCAATTCTACTTGTAGAGATCTAAGACATATCGACAAGTCATTTAGGATGCAAATATTAAGAGACCTCAACAAGTCAAATATACCTATAGAGAACTCAGAGATCTCTATAAGTCATTATACTTATCGAGATGTCACTTCACAATAGAACAAACTAGAGAGCTCGATATTCCTCTCAAATATAGAATGCAAACAAATGAAGGTTCAAGATTATCAGTCAGCAAACAATCTATCAACTAGATTAGGTGGGGATAATGCAAGATCAAGGGTCAAGATTAACTAGATAAAGGATGGTCACATACCTGTAAGATTCTGCATAGATTTGCTAAGTCAAAAAGGGAAATAGAAATAGGTTGCTTTAGAAAAAGGTTTAGTACATTTTAGTGAAAGTTTTGTAAAACTGTGCTACTAGTGTATAAATCGTGCACTTATCATGCACTTGTCCCTAGTTTAGATGCAACAAGCATATTTAACAGTCTTGTATTCTCTCAAGATAGAAGGTGAGTTATTTACTTATAAAGAACCCATTATTTGTATCAAGACCTAATTTGATTTTAAGATAAAATTAAGTGAGTTTTAAATATTATGTTCGCTAGTTTATTTCTCCTAACATAACATAACTGCATTTCTTTTCTTCTTTGTTTATGTAACCAAACAAATCTAAAAGGGCTTAAAAATATTCAAAACACATTCACCCTGTGTTTTATTCAATATCTAACAATCACTGCCCCAACTGAACTTTAAACGGGTAACCGTACATGAAATCGAGTTATATATTTAGAATATGATTATAAAAATATTTTAATAAATCATGATATATAAATTAAATAAATGTTAAATAAAATATTCAACAAAGAAATTCAAATGTATATGTATTTACCATAAAAAAATAAAAATATTGTAAATCAATTATTTATAAATACATTTTCATGTTAAAGCTGGTAAGCTTTGTGAGACGAAAAAATATCTAGATCTAATTGGGAAGGAAACATAGATTTGAAATTTTTATAAATTGAAATGTAAATGAAAATTTGGTTGAAAGTTGCCAAGTCATACATTAAAGTGTCTTGAAAAAATATTTTAAAGGTCTTTCTTGCACCAACTTCAATGTTGAATAATTTGTCAAAGGAAAAATGCATTAAAATAGCTTCCCCAATTTAATTACTTGTATAAATGTCCTCAAATTAATCTGACATGCATCACATAGTTCTAGAACTTTTTATATTTAATTAAAAATTATTGATGATCTCACCGAACTTTTTATTTATCTAACAATGTTACTATTACAAGAACTTAGTTGATAAGTTACTTCATAAATATCAACTAATGAACATTTTTAAAATAATCAAACTTTTAAAAGGTTATATCTAACTTTCAAATTAATATCAAATAGATATACATAGATGAACATATAGTACTTTAAATAAAAGTACTACATAGAACTTTTGCACATATAGAAGTCCAATAACAAGTTCATCAACTTATTTGTGGTTGATGATGATGGATGACCATCAATTTTGGGTGATGTCAACCCAAGTATAACATCATGTAGATAATAGAAAATTATCTAGCATATTGAGAAGTCAATTAACTCCATTAACATGAGGTCAAAATATGATGTATTTTTGGATGTGCCCAACATTAAATTGTCGGGGCCCAAAACAGACATATCATACTATTGTGAAGTTATGAGCTCGCCCCCAACAACAAGTAATATAATTTATATTTTAAATTTTAAATTTTCCTAATGTATCAAAAAGTAACCATAAAATTAATCAATTTATAGTAAATTTTAAGTATTAAACAGTGTAAAAGAATTCTTACCAAGGGGAATAATGAACTCACTCTTCTTATCTTCATCTAGAGACACAGTTTATTTCTCATTGAAAAGTGAATTTTGTTTGCTGTGACCAAGTCCATGCTTCTGAACATAATTGACAAGAGTTCTTTTAGTGTTCCACCTCAAACCAGTGGCGTTGCATAAATTTTAGTTCACAAGGGGTCCAGGCCTCCACAATATTGTGTCTATTTCAAAGGATACCAAAATATTTTATATTTGAGTATACTATGTAGTTACAGTCAACTTTAATACTATGAGGTCTAAGGAGAATTAAAAACTTAATATGGTATTTGCTCATAGAGGTCATAAATTATAGGTCGAAGGTATATATAGTATAATTAAAATAGAAAGTAGGCACGTATTAGAAATGCAATGCAATATTGCACTATATTTACATATTATCAAATACATCATATCTTTTATATATCATGATACACATAAGTTTTTAAACTTTGCATACATATTTTTAATATGTCTCCATTTTTTGGAATCATTACCATGTCGTGCATCAAATTATATCACAATCTAGAACCTTATTAACGAAAAATGTGTTTTTTCATTACCAACAAAACAAGAAATTGGTCATCGTCATGATATTATTAAAAACAATTCATAAAAGCCCATGTAATATGTTATCGTAATTCTTTTATAGATGGTTAGATCCCAATGGTTGAAATTTGATTATAATATTACACTATATTTACATATCATCAAAGACATCACATCTTTTACATATCATCAAACAAATAAGTTCTTAAACTTTGCATAAATACTTTTAATATGAGTCAATTAAAACAATTCATATCATTTTCATGTCGTGCATCAAATTATATCGCAATCTACAACCATTTTTCAACCCAAAAATTATTATTTTTTCATTACCAAGGGACCAAGCAATTGAATAAAGTTGGTCATCGTCATTATATTATTTAAAACAATTAATAAATGCCTATGTAATATGTTTTCATAATTTTTTTATAGATGGTGAGATCCCTATCACTATAAGAAATTTTCAATTAGACAACAGTTGACAAACAATGGTTAAAAAAACTATCGTCCTAAAAAATCATATAACGGTGAATTGAATTTGTAAAAAAAAAACAGTTGTGTTAGCTCCAGAATAGATAAAGGATATCCATCTTTTTTAAACTATTATACAAGTTGTATCCTCTCATAGAGTCAGGCAACAATTTTTTAAATATAGTGTTGTTGTAGATCTTTAACATAACGATTACAAACCATTGTTACTATGTTAACATATAGGGTTAGAAGACAACGGTTTTAACATTACATTGTGTAATTCAGACAACGGTTTTTTAGAAAGGTTGTCCTCTAAACCATAAAAAAATAGAATAAAAACAGTTGTGTGAGGAATTTTAATGGGTACCACATATTGAGGTGGCAGCACGTGATAGGTGGTAAATCATTCACAAGGATTGCTGAGGTGGCGAAATGAGAGCCCTTCATTGAAATGAGATTTGATATCGGCCGTTAGATCGAAAAATAGTTGATATTCTTATACAACAGTTTTATGTTAAAACAAAAGTGTTGTCTTAGTTGGTCTCATACAATCTTTTAGGTATTACGTTGTGTAATTCACACAACAGTTTTTAGAAGTGTTGTCTTAAAAACCTTCATACAGCAGAATAAAACAGTTGTCTGAAATAGTTATTTTATAATTTAAATGGGCACCACCTGATGAGGTGGCAGCCCATGATAGGTTGTAAACATATTACTCGAATTGCTGAAGTGTCACAATGACAACCCTTGATTGAAATGAGATTAGATATTAGCCGTTAGATTGAAAAAAGCTGATATACTTACATAACGGTTTTATAATAAAAAAAAGTGTTGTCTTAGTTTATCTTTACACAATGGTGTTTCAAGGAAACCATTGTAAAAGTATTACTGTATAAAATGAGATTCCCGGTTACAAAGTTCAATTTTTAAATGATTGTTTCAACGATCCAACCGTACGGATGTTAAGATATATCAATTTTAGTCATATGAAAAAATTATTAAAAAATTTAAAATTCATCTTGCATGTCAGGATTAGAAAAATCTAGTAAAAGTACCGCTCCCTACAATGAAACTGGTTCATGATTTACAAGATTAATTTTTAAAATGATTTTTTTGACGATCCAACCGTACGGATGTTAAGATCTATCAATTTTAGTCATATTAAAAAATTATTAAAAAAATTGAAATTCATCTTGCATGTCAGGATAAGAAAAATCTAGTAAAATTACCCATCTACACAACGAGACTCGTTCCTGATTTATTAGATTAATTTTTGAAATAATTTTTTCAACGATCCAAACGTACGGATGTTAAGATATATTAATTTTAGTCATATGAAAAAATTATTAAAAAATTTGAAATCCATCTTGCATGTGAGGATTAGAAAAATCTAGTAAAAGTACCGCTCTAAATAACGAGACTCGTTCCTGATTTACAAGATTAATTTTTGAAATGATTTTTTTGACGATCCAACCGTACGGATGTTAAGATATATCAATTTTATTCATATGAAAAAATTATTAAAAAATTTGAAATCCATCTTGGATGTCACGATTAGAAAAATCTAGTAAAAGTACCGCTCCCTACAATGAAACTCGTTCCTGATTTACAAGATTAATTTCTAAAATAATTTTTTCGATGATCTAACCGTACGGATGTTAAGATGTATCAATTTTAGTCATATGAAAAAAAAATTATAAATTTGAAATCCATCTTGCATGTCAGGATTAGAAAAATCTAGTAAAAGTACACCTCCCGACAACGAGACTCGTTCCTCATTTACAAAATTAATTTTTGAAATGATTTTTTCGACAATTCAACCATACGGATGTTAAGATATATCAATTTTAGTGATATAAAAAAATTATTAAAAAATTTGAAATCCATCTTGCATGTCAAGATTAGAAAAATCTCGTAAAAGTACCGCTCCGGACAATGAAACTCATTCCTGATTTACAAGATTAATTTTTAAAATGATTTTTTCGGTGATCCAACCATACATATGTTAAGATATATCAATTTTAGTCATTTTAAAAAAATATTAAAAAAATTGAAATTCATCTTGCATGTCAGGATTAGAAAAATCTAGTAAAATTACCTCTTCCGACAACGAGACTCGTTCCTGATTTATAAGATTAATTTTTGAAATGATTTTTTCAATGATCCAACCGTACGGATGTTAAGATATATCAATTTTAGTCATATGAAAAAATTATTAAAAAATTTGAAATCCATCTTGGATGTCAGGATTGGAAAAATCTAGTAAAAGTACCGCTCCCTAAAACGAAATTCATTCCTGATTTTCAAGATTAATTTTTAAAATGACTTTTTCGACGATCCAACCGTACGGATGTTAAGATATATCACTTTCAGTCATATGAATTTTTTTTAAAAAAATTTGAAATCCATCTTGCATGTCAGGATTAGAAAAATCTAGTAAACGTACCACTCCTAACAACGAGACTCATTCCTGATTTAGAAGATTAATTTTTGACATAATTTTTTCGACGATCCAACCGTACGGATATTAAGATATATCAATTTTAGTGATATAAAAAAATTTAAAAAATTTGAAAACCATCTTGCATGTGAGGATTAGAAAAATCTAGTAAAAATACCGCTCCGAACAACGAGACTCCTTCCTGATTTACAAGATTAATTTTTGAAATGATTTTTTCGACGATCCAACTATACGGATGTTAAGATATATCAATTTTAGTCATATGAAAAAATTATTAAAAATTTTGAAATCCATCTTGGATGTCAGGATTGGAAAAATCTAGTAAAAGTACCTCTCCCAACAACGAGACTCATTCTCGATTTACAAGATTAATATTTAAAATTATTTTTTCGACGATCCAACCGTACGGATGTTAAGATATATCAATTTTAGTCATATGAAAAAATTATTGAGATATTTTCCTATCAACATAGTAATTTTTTTAAATAATATTTTCGAAGATCCAATTGTATTGTGATATATCGATTGTAATCATATAAAAAATTAATCAAAAAATTTTAAATTTATCTTGTATGATTTTATAATGAAAATCGAATAGAAGTGCAATTCCAAAAAATAAGGCTCTTTCTTGATTAAATAATTAATTTCTTAGAAAGTATTTTTAGGATCATCTTCCACAATGTTAATATATATTAACTTTGGTTATGTAGAAAAATAATTTAAAATTTTCAAATTTGTTTCAAATGATTTTATATAAAAAATTATGTGAAATTGTTTAAAATAAAAATTATTCTATTATTATAGAGTAAAACAAAAATAAATATTTAATTATAATATATAAATAAGAAAAATAATTTATGATTTTTTCATTTTTCACAAAATTTTTTGTTTCCCCCTTTAATTTTCATTTCCCCCTCTCTTCTAATTTTCATTTCCCCCCTTACCTCTCCCCTTCCCCTTTCTTAGATCTGATCGGTTCTCTCTCTCCCTACTCTTCGATCTCTCTCCCACGACTCTTCTCTCTCCTCTCTCCACCTTCTACCTGGTTTTGCTTAAAATCACATGGATTAAGTGTGTATTATGATGGGTTTAGGTTTTTGAGTTTTCAAACCCTAACCATCTCACTCACCCAATCTTCTTTCTTTTTCACAAAATTGTGTATGAATTCAGCTCAACTATTAAGATTCAGTTCAAGGTTAGGTTCTATGTTTGTTGTGCTCAATTTACTCCATGGGTTTCGTCTTTTGAGGCCTTGGAGTAGAAAGAGACTGAGATTTTCTGTGTCCGAAATGGTACAAGTAATATTCTCAAGCAAAATGAGATCCTGGTTCCAATTAGAGGATCCCAACAACTAGATGAAATTCTAAAGGAGTTGAAACAAAAAATCTGCACATTAAAGTAAGCTAGATGTTGATTAAGCTCAATTTCTTTTGATATATAGTTACCTTTTCTTTTCATCCACTACAAGAAATCGGGCCATTTACGACAGTTTTTTTGAACTGAAATTGTCGTAATTGAGGCATTTACGACGGAAAAAATTCATCGTTTTTGCTCGAGTAGTAAGTTCAGTTTTTCGTCACAACATAAAATTGCGTTGGAAGTTGGGAAATAGGGGCCCACATTCTAAATAAAATAATGACGACGGAATATCAACATACGACGGAATATTCCTTCGTATGTTATCAACATACGACGAAAAAGAATGTCGTATATACGACGAAAGAGAATGTCGTATGTTAGTTATTTACGACGGAGGAATCATCGGATGTTTTCTTGTGAGACCCACCTTTGATAAAATGAAACATAAATTTACGACCCAACTATACGTCGTAAATTAGTAACTTACGACGGAATTGTGATAAACAACCGTCGTAAGTTTGTATTTCCAGAATAACAAAAATCTGATTTTTTTCAGTTTCCAACCATTTTTTAAATTATATACAATGCCAAACAAAAAACTAATCAAAACTAGTGGAAGAACTCATATTATTTCACTATAATTGGAATAATATTCAAATATCATAAAGTACAAAAAATACATAAAAACATTAAAAGTACAACTAACAAAGTCATATTAAATTGTACAATACATGACAAAACTTAAGTAGAAACCACTAAATCTAACAAAATATAATGTCCTTGAGCAATTGGTTGTACATTGTTGCACACAATTCTTTATGTTACCCTCTTCTGCATGTACTCAACTTCAGCAAACAAAAGCTCATTCCGCATTATTATGAAGAATAATTGTAAGAGGAAAAATGATTACTACAAAAATGTTAATCGCTTATCAGTATCGAGCTAGAATGAAATGTCGTTGTCGACTATAACTTCTTGGAGCGGATTTTGTTAAGTCATTTCTCAAGTTTGGTTTCCAGGTTTTTCAGATCCTTAACATTAAGAGAGTTTATGGCTTCACCCATTATGTTCCTGTAAAATGAATCAACTTAATTAATTAAGCAGATTATATTCATATTAGCCTAGGTATACATATTATTAATTTAAAAAAATTCACCTGTTGTCCTGCTGTATATTAGTAATATCCCGACGTAATCTCGTGGATTTTTGCTGGTAATACTGAGATTAATATTGTTCAATAAGAATTTGAAATTTCGAAACAAGTATAGTTAAGCTATGTGAGAATCAACGAGTGCCCTAAGTAAAGATACTTCTGGTACTTGGTTCAGAATTCGATTTTCTCCATCCATAAACTTGCTAAATTTATTTAGTACTTCACTTTGGAAAGATACTTAATGTATTTTACACAGGTAGATACTCTATTAGGTTACAACAATCTCAAAGCATGGAAAATGAAGAGTACTAAATACATTCTAAACACAAATTGACTCTGTTGTTCGAAGCAAAATCATAAAAATTACAAGGAAGGAGAGAAAGCGATCAAATTTACA
Organism: Apium graveolens; assembly: GCF_009905375.1. Classification (NCBI taxonomy): domain Eukaryota; kingdom Viridiplantae; phylum Streptophyta; class Magnoliopsida; order Apiales; family Apiaceae; genus Apium; species Apium graveolens. Next base: position 24,911,029 of record NC_133649.1, on the reverse strand, counting down.
AAAATTTAGATTCTGCCTAAATTATTTAAGCACCAATCAATATAGCAGTATAATTTTGATTAGACTCTAGAATATTTTACAAGGTTTCCGAAACATCTTGAATCATGCAAAACGGATACTCGAAACTCAACTTATGATTTTTCTCGTGAATCTATACATAAGTGAAACTAAAAATATGGCATGCATTACTTTATAGTTCTACTTTTGATTTCCCTAATTGCAAACTGAAGTAAAATTAATTAAAGGCATAAAAATGAAGTGGATTAAATATGTTTGCAATCAGAAGGACCTCGCTGTCAGCGAACTCATATCAAAATATAGGACATAGAACATAAGACTCCAAGGGATTTACAATCTATCCATAATTTTTGACACAGGTTTTTCACATACAAAACACAGGAAATTGCACAGTATCAAAGTAGCAGATTATAGGATGTTTTAAGAGGTTTCCAGAACATATTTAAACTCAGAAAATGGACACTCGAAACTCAAGTTATGAATTTTGGAATTTAGGTCATTAATCCTGAAAATTCAAATTCTGCACTGCACTTGTAAGCATTAGAAATATGAACACTTCCACGAATCGAAATCAATACAAGTTAAGGTATTTACTTAGTGAGCCAACAAGTACACCTAGTAAGACTTGGTCTCCTGGTAAGTAACACTAATTTGGTTGCACTTATTTCTCGATTTTCATTCAAACCTTGTGAGACCGTGTTTAATATACTTTCTTTTAATCCGACTACTTATTAGAGACTTCCTTAAGTTTACCAGAAATATAATAATACACACATGAGTCCCCAATTTATCTAGAAGGAGTTACAAAACAAAATACTGTAAAAAAAATCTTTCTATAAGATGACTCAATAATCTAAACTACAAAAAAATATGATTGTGCAGTCCTTGTGCTTAAGTCACCACAAAAGCCATTTAACACAAGCTGAACTAAACAAGAGATATAGTACAACAATGACCAAAAAAGTTGCAATAAAACTAACACAAAAAGTTGTACCTGAAGTACAGAGACAAAGTACTGGCCCTCCAGTTTCCCTGGCTCAGTTCCATCTGCTTGGTATCTGCTTCTTCACAAGAAATCAATGTCTGGTCTGGAACTTTAACAACAACTTTCATCGATGTTGGTCTGCTTCCATAGCCGAATTGATTATTTTTCCTCAATCCTACTCCACCCTGCAGCCCATGAGGCAGCCCATTCTTAGTCTGGTTGGATGTTGGGCTTGCTATGCATTTATGGGCATCATCCCATTTTGAAGGTGCTGGTTTGGAAAAAAGTGCAAGACCCGCTCTTTGTAGTCCTCGCTCAGCCTTTTGAAACTAAGTAAAAATCAAAAAAGAGATTTATAAATCGAAGATTATACCTGTACAAAGCTATATAGATTTCATTTAAGCAACAATTTAACTAAGTAAGCTCTTGGCAAACTTCCCCCAAATTAGATAGAACCCTACTGGCAGTTCTAAGAGCCTCTCTGCCTAACAATATTAATTTCTTAACTGTGGTAATAGTGAAGGTTGACAACTGTTTGGAGAAGAGAATAGTACCCAATGTCAATGACTGCGGTTTGGGAAGATGTCTACAAGTGTCTCTCTCAAATCTTCAAAGTATAAGAACATCTGAGATGGATGTAATAATTGACAGAGTTAATCCAGTAATTCCAAAGGACACCCAATTGCTCAAAGAACTCAAGACAACTCAGATAGATGATTTTCCTGAAGCCTATCTACATCCAGCAAGGGGTGGCCTATATTTGTCCACAAACTAAATAGTGCAGATACTTCACAGTACCTAAAAACTGTGTAAAGGGAAATACAAGACTAAATATGACATTGGAAACTAATCTAAAGAGGAAGAACTTCAAAATAACTGAAGATGAGGAGATGATTAGGATGATGGGGAGATACCTAGAGAATGCTGATACCATGTTGCCAAATACACTGTTCAATACAAAAGATGACAAGGATGATGATGAGCAGAAGAACGATGAGCAAAAACTTTCTTGCATAAATCCAAATCAATCTACCAAAGTAACTGGCAATAATGTAGAAGAGAAGAAGAAATAAGAGAAGAAAAGGGACGATAAGAAGTGGGGAGATGAAAGGAGAAAGAAGAAGAGGGAAGATGGTAAAAGAAACAAGAAAAATGTCCTATCAATCAAAATCTCACAAACCCAAACCACTAATCCTGCAAGCATAAACACTCAAGTACTATCCTTAACGTCTAAACTTTTGTACAAATAACCTGCAAACACCTTACTTAAAATACCAATCACTTCTAGCCAAACCTCCATAAATAAAATCTCAATCCTACCTTCTCTTAAGCCCCCCAAAAAAACTCATTTCAGGTCTGTCTGAGAAAACCAAAGAAGCTGTAAGTTGAAAAGGGGGTTATCTGGAATTACTTTAATCAGACTAATTTTCTTCCTCTAAATTGGTGCATCATAGATGTTGACTACTTTCAACAATTAGCTGAAGAAATAGTCAAAGTTTGGTTTGTATCATTGAGAGAAATCAAAATCTACTATCAAGATGGCTCCTTCACTCTACTCAGAAGGGAATTAATGGATACACTTTCAACCAAAGAAGTTAAGACGGTGATTAGCTAATAAAGGATAAGGACACAAGTACAAGGGCATGGAGGGCTGTGATGTGGGTATGGCTGAAACTAAGAGATGAAAGAAGAGAAAAAACAAAGGTTGAAAAAGAAGAAAGAGATAGGATGTATGCATAAGAAATTTCTATGTTTGAACAAATATCAATTGAGCTCAAGGCAAAGGGGAAGAGTAGAATTTCTAAGGATGGACACTTTCTAAACATACTAGCTGGCAGGCTCTCAACATTCAGAGTTAATTACTTGAATGGTTATTCATTAGATGATTGGCTCAAGCTTGTGGAAGCTCTAAGAGGGATTGAAATCATAGAGGAACTTCAAATGCTTGTAAATCTAAAGGACCTCATTAGAAAAGAATCAGGCTATGAGAATTTCATGTAATGAATGTACTTATTATACTCATGTAATCACTTAGTCTATAAAAGTTGTATTTGTTATCCTGTTAGTTTTTATAAGATCATTTTATGTTTTCATGTAACTTGGAGTTAGTATTTTTATTAGGCATGAATTTGTGATAATCAATCTTCTCACAAATTGGGGGAGATTATTGTGCAAGACATGCCTATATAATAACAAGGCTAAGTCACATTGATAACCCTAAGATCTAGTAGATTGATAATTATCTTTATATTTTGTATTGTATTACTTGAGTATGTAAAATGGTTATAAGATTAGACTGGAGTATTTTTTTATAAACAGTTCAAACCTAAAGAATAAACTCTGGAAGAAGATTCAAGATAGTTCATGCCTCAGAGAAATGAAACAAAAGCTTCGAGTTGAATAAATCTTGTTTATGAAAAATGTTCAGAGTGAAGACATCAACAAGTCACTGATCAAGTAATATAGAGAAGTCATTCGAGAAATCTAGAATGACATATCGAGAAGTCCAAAATGGCTTATAGAGAAGTCTCAAAGATATCGACAAGTTATTTCTGCATGTAGAGAATTCAGAGATATCGACAAGTCAAAATGTAGATATAAAGATTGGAGATATCGACATGTCAAATTATTATTAGAGATCTCCGAGATATCGACAAGTCAAAATATATATAGAGATCTCTGAGATATCGACAAGTCAATTCTACTTGTAGAGATCTAAGACATATCGACAAGTCATTTAGGATGCAAATATTAAGAGATCTCAACAAGTCAAATATACCTATAGAGAACACAGAGATCTCTATAAGTCATTATACTTATCGAGATGTCACTTCATTATAGAACAAACTAGAGAGCTCGATATGCCTCTCAAATACAGAATCCAAATAAATGAAGGTTCAAGATTATCAACTAGATTAGCTGGGGATAATGCAAATTGAAACCCATTTGAAAAGGAAAACCCTAGATCGAAAAATCCCAAATTCAAAATCCCCAAGCTGTAAAAGTTCTAAATCAAAGAAGTCCCAAATTAAAGAAGCCCTAAATAAAAGAGAATGAAAGTCTTGTATCAAAGAGATAGAGGGGGAAGAGAGAGAGAGATATATATATACCTGAACGAGATAGGTACCGTCAGCGAGAGCAGCGGTGCCCCAAATAGCGGTTGATTGGACATCAGTGGGTCGGATTAGCTTGATGAGCGTGGATTTGGATGGAGATACACCGTATATTTTTTTTGGTTTGCTAAGCTTCTAGTTTTGATGGAAACCCAAACGCTACAAATGAATTATTGTGATTTACGATTAGGAATAGTACCTGGCTATTTCAAGTGATGGCTTTGTAACATGGGTCGGGTTAACTTAGATGGGTCAGACCATTTTAGCATTTTGTATTTTTGGGTCTAATAATAAATTTTCATATTTACCCAAAAACAAAATGCTTTTGTTCTTTTATCACTTTATCATATTTTTTTGTCTATTCTTCTATTTTTTTTTGCTAAGCTTTAATTTCTCTTTGCAAAAAAAAGAAAAAATGGGATTTATGTTCTTTTAGTCAAAGGCGGGGTTTTTTTCTTTGGAAAAAATCAGAAAAAGTGGTCCATTTGTCGGTTGAATCATTATAAAAATTATTCAAAAAAAGATGTTAGTTTTTTAATATATTAATATTTTACAAATTATTAGGAAATAATTTTTTTCTATAAGAATATCAAATTGACTCTAGAAGTACACTATTAACTTTGAGAAATAATAATATTTATTAACACTCAAGTATCAGTTTGACTAATACAACTAACTAGTGTTTAATCCTGAATTTAAGTTTCGATTATTTTAAAAATATTTTTCAACGATCAAACCGTATGGATGTCAATAGATATATATATTAGTGATATAACCAGAATTTCATATCAAAATTATTTTATTTGGTTTGATATTTTAATAGTCAAGTATGAGTTTGACTAGTACAACTACCTAGTATTGAATCCTGAATTGGTGTTTCGATGATTTAAAAAAAATAACAATCCAACCGTATGGATGTCAATAGATATATATTAATGATATAGCTAAAATTTCATATCAAAATAATTTTATTTGGTTTTTCATTTTCACAAACATCAGTTTGACTAGTACAGCTAAGTCGTGTTTAATCCAGAATTTATGTTTCAATTATTTTAAAAATATTTTTGAACAATCCAACTGTATGGATGTTAATAGATATATATATTAATAACCAATATTTCATATCAAAATAGTTTTATTTAGTTTTTCATTTTAACAGTCAAGCATCAGTTTGACTAGTACAACTAACTATTGTTGAATCCTGAATTTATGTTTCAATTATTTTAAAAATATTTTTGAACAATCCAACTGGATGGATGTCAATATATATATATATATATATATATATATATTAGTGTAATAATCAAAATTTCATATCAAAATAATTTTATTTAGTTTGTCGTTTTAATGGTCAAGCATCAGTTTGTCTAGTACAACTAACCAGTGTTTAATCCTGAATTGATGTTTCGACTATTTTAAAAATATTTTTGAAAGATCCAACCATATGGATGTCAGTACATATATATTAGTGATATAACCAAAATTTAATGTCAAAATAATTTTATCTGATTTGCCATTTTACCAGTCAAGGATCAGTTTGACTAGTACTGTTAACTAGTGTTTAATTCTCAATTTATGTTTCAATTATTTTAAAAATATTTTTCAACGATCCAACCGTATGGATGTCAATAGATATATATATTAGTGATATAGCCAAAATTTCATATCAAAATTATTTTATTTGGTTTGACTTAATAGTCAAGCATCAGTTTGACTAGTACAACTACCTAATATTGAATCCTGAATTGGTGTTTCGATTATTTTGAATTGGTGTTTCGATTATTTAAAAGAAAAATCAACAATCCAACCGTATGGATGTTAATAGATATATATATTATTGATATAAGCAAAATTTCATATCAAAATAATTTTATTTGGTTTGACATTTTAACAGTCAAGCATTAGTTTGACTAATACAACTAACTAGTGTTCAATCCTGAATTAGTGTTTCGATTATTTTAAAAATATTTTTCAACGATCGAACTGTATGGATGTCAATAGATATATATATATTAGTGATATAACAAAAATTTTATATAAAAATAATTTTATTTGGTTTGATATTTTAACAGTCAAGCATAAGTTTGACTAGTATAGCTAACTAGTGTTGAATCCTAAATTACTGTTTCGATTTTTTTAAAAATATTTTCCAATGATACAACCGTATCGATGTCAATAGATATATATATTAGTGATATAACCAAAATTTTATATAAAAATAAATTTATTTGGTTTGATATTTTAATAGTCAAGCATAAGTTCGACTAGTACAGCTAACTAGTGTTGAATCCTGGATTACTGTTTCGATTATTTTAAAATTATTATTCAATAAATGGATATATATTGGAGTGAGATCATTGGAGAATTTTTTTTTATATACAATCAAATTTTAGAGGATTTGTTTTTCAATTTTAGAGGATAAATGTCAAATTGTTGAATTTGAATTTGTTTTTAAGTTGACTCCAACTTTTGACATTCAGTACTATTAATCGCAACCCACCAACTATAACAGGTATCTCTACCTTATGCGGAGAGTGATCCATATGAAGACCTTAACTTATCAATTCGTAAGAAAAAAATTAATTTTTTTCTAAATATTCTCACAATTTTAATAAAATAATACAAGAAACATAATAATAAATATGAAAGTGACACTAGTATAAGATTTCAGATAAGTGATATACCAAAAAAATCTAATATGCGGCTTAGACTAAGACCGCCCTATTCGAAAGTGAAGGGAGATTGTTTCCGTGAAGACTCTTGGCTTAGTGCACGATAAAAATAGTGCGTGATTAAAATACATAATTGGACAACTGTTAAATACTAATACAATAATTAAAATAAAAAAATTTGCACGAGACAAACCGAAAAAAATTTAGATGCTTTATATTCCCAAATTGACTAATAAATCGGAGACAACTGTTAAATATCATCCTTACAATTCTAATTCAATGATGAAATAATGGCGTGTATCCGCTAGTCCAATTATGTACCGATAATTGAAGAGAAAAATCCATCTTATTCTTTGTATCAACACTGATACCATAATTATTATCGACAATATCACCTTTTCAATATCATAATGTGGTCTCCAATGCTAATTGAAAACCACTACATCTAGTGAATTAATTGGCGATAATGCATTCTCGATATCCGCAAGACCTGCAATACAAATCTAATCTTGTTTTTTTGGAGCGAAGGTGATGGTGATAATGACCCTGTTTGGACTGAATGGAATATTTATTATAATATTAAATTAAAATATGACAAATATGCCATATATTGTATCATGATATGTAAACTCCATGTGGACTTTTTCCGTCCTTAATGGGTTTGAAACATTCTCATTTATAGATTGAAATTCTCCATAAAAATACGGATTATTTTTATTAATTACCCAATCTAAAAAAAGGTTTAATAAGTAATAAGATCACTAAAACAAATGTTATAATAATTGTTGTTAGACTTTAAAACCTTTATGTAATCTAGATGTGAATTCTCCATCTTATTACATTCTTCTAACTTAAAAAATAGAATATAATATTGAACACAGATATTAACTAATATATATTCTTGATAAGAACTGTTTTGTATACATATCTCATTTGTTTCCCAATATAATATTTTGTTTTGAAATCGTTAATATTTAGTTAAAAATTAGTTATAATCTGACAATAACTATCACTACAAGAAAATAAGGTTAAACACAACTGATTTAAATTCGACCGGGATTAAATTTAACCGCAGAAGGTCGAATCCTTTGGACATGGCCAAATTCGACCGGCCTCGGTCAAATTCAAATAGTCGTATTTAAACAGTCGTATTTACAACCAATTATAACCGAAAATGGTTGAAAATAAAATGGTAGAAATTAAATCGGTCGAATATATCCATTAAATTAGACCAATTTTTTTTGGTCGAATCTAGCCCCAATAAAAAATGGAGTGAATTTTTACACCAAGTAATTTTTTTGGCACTCCTAAATTCAACCGATTTCAGTAAAATTTTATATTTAAAAATGGTGGGAAATTTACCCATACTTTTAAAATATTCAAAACAAAAGGTGAGGGAAATTTCCCGCCCTTTATTGAAGTTATATTTCAATGGAATTCAGTTGCATTTAGGATTTTTCTGAATTTTAATTTTTAATGAAAAAGTTTATTTAAATGTTAGTTAATATTTTGAAATTATGAATATGGGAGAGAATAAAAGATATCCAACTGAAAAATTTAGTTCTTAAAAAAATAAATTATGCGTTATATAATTTTCAAATTTCTTTATTTGTTTTAAACTTAAAATTTATGCTAGATAGTTGTACTAGTCAAAGTGATGCTTAACTTTTAAAATGACTAAACGAATAAAATTATTTTAATCTGAAACTTTAAATATATCACTAATATATATATATGTGTGTGTGTGTGGCATCCATACGGTTAAAATGGCAAATTAAATAAAATTATTTTGATAAGAAAATTTGGTTAGACCTGTCTTTGTCTGATGTTTGTAGCTGCGGAAGTAGTAGCAATATCAAAGATGCAAATTTCACCAGCACTGTTAGCGCAAACAAGATGTTTGATGCAATACCTAGCAGGAAAAAAGAGATGGTTTTAGTACATTGTAATAGTAATTATCGGATCTTTTCACCCATTAAATCTGTTTGTTGACATTGTCTCTTTATTCATTTGTGTTGTATTAGTTGCGGATAATATTGTGTAGAATTGTGGTTGTTGAAATATATGTTCCAAGATTTCCTAGTTTTGTTATGTTGAAATTATAAAATAAAATTGAGCAGAATTCTCTTGCTTTTTAAAATCTGGTGTAAGTTGAAATTAATCAAATTCGGTTGGATATTGCAACCAAAAATAGTTGAAATTAATTTTAGATTGTATACGGTTGAATTTTATATTTTGGCGGTATTTTTAAATTTTTTTGAAAGATTTAATTGTTTGGGCAGGATCTATAAATTTTTTTAAAATATTTATTTATTTGGGAAGGATTTTCAAATTTTAGGTAAATAATTAAATTCGACTACCCTTGGTCAAATTTCTTCAGTTGAATTTAAGCGGTCCTAAATATCCAGTCGTAGTTTGCTAATTAAATTTAGTTAAATACGACCGAAGTCCTAAATTCGACCGATTTTTTCCCGTCAAATTTAGCCTTTGATCTTGTAGTGTATTCTATGCAACAAGAGACTATATTCCATCACTAAATTCCACCCCCACATAAAGTTCACTATATTAATTTAGAGCCAATTCTTTGTTTATCTAACCATGTTGCTTATTACAAAAATTTAGCTGATAAGTAACTTAATACATATCAACTCATGAACATTTTTAAAATAATCACAACTTTTAAAATGTTATATTTAACATTTACATTGATACTAAATTATATATATATATACAAATATATATAGAAGAACATATAGTACTCTATTTAGTGCATTATTTAAAAGTACTAAGTAGAACTTTTACATATATAAATATATAGGTATTTTTTTATGTGCCCAATATTAAATCCTAGCTCGCCTAGCTCGCCAGAAACGAACACATCCTACTATTATGGAGTTATGACTTGCTCGCAGCCTAACAATGAGTAATATAATTTATATTTGATATGTAAAATTTCCTAATGTATCAAAAGAGTCACCCCAAAATTTAAATCAATTTATAGTAAATTCTAACTATTAAAGAGTGTAAAAGGACTCTTACAGAGGGGAATAATGAATTCACTCTTCGTATCTTCTTCGACGTACACAACTTTTTTGTCATTAAAAATTGAATTTTGTTTGCTGTGGACAAGTCCATGTATAGGAGCATAATTGATGAGTGTTCCTTTAGTCTTTCACCTCGATCAACACGCATTGCATAAACTTTCATTCACCGGGGTCCCGGCCTCCAAAATACTTGTCTGTTCCAAAGGATACCAAAATATTTTATATTTGACTACACTATGTGATTTTTATCAACTCTGACTCAATAAGGTTTTAATGGAATTAGTAACTTAAAATGGTATTTTTTAGTAGAAGTCTTAAATTATAGGTCCTAGGTACGTATAATATAATAATTATGAAAAGTAGATGGGTAGTCGGATTAGAATATTGCACTATATTTACATAGTATCAAATAAATTACATTTTTTACATATTATGAAAAAAAAGCTCTCAACCTTTGCATAAATATTTTTATACGACTCCATTAAAACATTTTGTGTCATTACCATGTCCTCCATCAAACTATATCACAATCTACAACCATTTTAGTTATTTTAATTACCAACAAAATATGCAATTGAATAAAGTTGGTTATCGTCATGATATTTATAAAGAAAAATTCATAAAATCCAATGTAATATGTCTTATTAATTATTTTATAAATGGTGAGATCCCAAAAGTTCAAATTTGATAATGGTTTAAATTATTTTATAAAATTTTGTATAGATATTAAGTACCATACTTAAAACTTAAATTAATCCATCTTTCAGCTGGAGATACCCAGATCTAAGAATAAGTTTTTGAATGAGGTATAATTAGCATCTTTAGCCCGCCATTCTTTTACCTATAAATATATTCCATTCTTTTACCTTTAAATATATTCAATGCACTATATATCAAAAAGTGATGGTGAATCAAGTTTTGGTAACAAAAGAAAACTACTTCTAGAAATATTTATTTGAAATGAGTATAGGTATATGAGTTATAGAAGAGTTACGCTTTATTCCAAAATAAAAATATGGTCCATTTCTGCCCATCAGCACATTCAACAAGATTTTCAAGTTTTTTTTATCAAAAGTAGTGATTCAAAAAATTGTGTTTGTTTTGGAGGGCTTGAGTTAACATACGAAAATAATATGAATGTTTTAGCTTTACAACTAAACTATGTATTAAGAAAGGAATCCACAAAAACATAAAGGGTCCAGGACGAAAACCGGTATCATGAAAATTAGGCGTGTTAATGACAATTGGCCATGACCGCCACGACAGGTCCTCAAAGGTATGAGAGGGAGGGCTAACGACTGGGCTCTAAATTTTTTTGACCCAAATGTTTTTAAAAAAATTACCAAGGATATATATATATATATATATATATATATATATATATATATATATATTTGCGCCTGTGTGTCTATGTTTATGTAGTATTTTAAATTATAAAAATTTAATTTGATAAAAATGATCATACTGATGGAAGGAGCTAAAATATTTTTTAGAGTTGATTGTTATGAATATTATTTTATTAATAATATATTTGAACATGTACAATGATTTCAAAGCAATTACGGGTTTTAAGTTTGATTCAAAATCATTGAAATAATTGGAGTATGAGGAACTAAAAGATCATAGCTAGAGTTAAGAAGTGTCATCATAATTATTGTGGTTCATAAGACTTTAATTTCATGCTCTTGTACAAGGAATGACAACACTACAAATTTATGTACCAAATGAATTCATGTTTGCATTTTCTATTCTTCAGCTTTTTCACTCTATAGATTTCGTTTCAAATACCTCACTAACTGTAGCATCCCACATGCATAATAAGAGTATTTGGGATTTTTATAGATACAAGTCAACATCTAATGTATACCAAATCGTTAGATATTCCAGGCTAACCTTTGATGGGTTGTTGAGTCCTGTACGCATTCAGTTATGGGCTTGGATGTTATACCAACAGACTTTCTGACTGCAACCCCACTTAATTATGACATCTAATAATTTCCACCTAATTAGCTGTAATGCATCCACGTCCTCATGCGTTCTAAGACCATTTGAATCAATGTGATAGGTCCCAGTGTAAGAATTCAATAAGGGGTTGGATAGCTTATTACCTTTTTAAAATTTAGAGCTTGGCTTTTACAAAATTTCCTTTCTCGTGTGTACGTTTAACTTCTTATATTTGAGTAACTAATTAAATGCAGAATGTAAAGTTACGAAAAACAAGATAGTAGTCACATTCGATAAAATGATGGTTGGTGGTGGCTAACTGAGTAATTGGAGTCCACTTACCCTTAGTCCAGTGCCCGAGTCCTCCCTCGACTCAAGATTTTCTCTACTATAAAGATACTGATTTATAGTTGGGGAGAAGCCTTTATAACTAACCACAATCTATTTATGTTAGAGCGTTACACACATGTAGCCTCCTCAAAATAAAATAGTTAAACTTTATTACAAAATTATCTGAGAACGAAACAACATAGTCACCTCCTCAAGCACTTGCAATCCCTTTTGTTACCTAAATGCTTCTACTTTTACGTTGGAATTGGATCTTAGGTCTTAGATCTTAGGTCTTTCCTTTTTCTAATAAAACAAGGATGACTAACTCCTTGTTGGTAAGCCTAAGACTTGTGTCTTAGAACAAGGATCACCTCACTTCAGTATGTGAGGGCTCTGACAAGGATGATGATGTTGGTGGAGATTAGTTACATTCGCATTAGTGAACTAAATGCTTAAAAAACCTTTTGCACTTGACATTTTAGTGATATTTTTTATTTTCATCTAAACTTTAGAATTATATGTTTATTTTTTGTTAAGTTTGGAAGTTGTGGTTGGGTTGCTTTTGATTCTGGTCATTTTTTGATATAAATATTTTATTTAATATATTTGTATTGCTCGTAGTAATGCATAGAATACATAATTGAAACAAAATATCCAGAATTTCTATCAATATACCCATTATCTACGACACATACCTTTCAAAAACCCCAGAATTCCCACCATCTTTTAGCCAATTTTTACCACATTCATAACCGTTGGTACGAAATGTGTGGTAGGAAATGATTTCAAGCATGATCAAAAAACCAACATACCATGTGACGTGGATGGTTCCCTCCATTCACGGGGCATCTAACTTGGATGCCTCCCACTCCACGTTGGACTCCATGTTGGATTGTAGGTCCGTATCATGCGGCTCTACACATCAACACGTGAGTCCCACATTGACTGTGGTCATCTTCATTTTCCACCAATGACATTTCCCACTTACGCATTTCCTCCCATTCTCGGCCATTTCGAACCGATTTGTTGGTAGTAAATGACAGTCTTTTTGTAATGATATGAGGGTGCTATCCTCGCTTTCACTTTACAAGAACGAATTTATAAGATCTAGCTCAATATTTTGGCACGGATGCCACCAACCAACTTTTAAATCGAACAAATTATCTGAAATTAGAGACGTTAGAATAAGAACACCCATCAAAAGTATGTGGTGAAATTGCAAGCCTATTAGAAGGCAAACCCACTAAAGGCACGAGTACCGGTTGACCCTTTAACAACATGTTATTGTTGAAGAAGGGGTTGATGCCTCCACTTGATCCCTCCACCTCATGTGTAATGTAGTCGAATGGCAACTATTGAGTCAGAAGTCTTCTTTTTGCTCATACATTTCTTTTAAGTACTATAGATTTTTTTAAATTTCAATCCCAACAGATGAATAACTTACTTTTGTCTCATCCTCTTGCTAATGTGTATACTATACAAGTACAAAAGTATGTATCTAATAAAAAAGAGCCGAACCTACTACTTTTATACCAACTTATGTGAAAGCTAATTCTCAAGATCATGAACTTTATTTGGTACATTATTTAATGCATGATATGAATCCAACACAAAATTATCACAAAAAAATGTATGTACTATAGACTGTGTTTTATCTATAGTAGAACATACCGGCAAAAACATAAATATGGGCAATATTATTAGTTACATGCATGCCGCATGCCTATAACCTGCCTATTAAAATACATCAGAAGTACCAAGTAGAAAAAGTTTGGATCTTTTAATCAGCACACACATTATTAATCAACATAGATCCCAGAGCAGTCTCATTAGAAGACATCATCATTCTGCTGTTATCAATAAGAAGATCATTTCCTTCTTCAGATGGTGTCTTTGCTGAAGAGCATTCCTGTTCACGTAGAACTTGTAGGAGTTGGAGGTGAAGTCTTCAGGTGCCCGTGAGACAGTATTTTGGGAGCACTGATCTCTTCTTTCTAGGAACTTTGAAGCTGAAAGGCAATGGCAACTGCAAACCTTTATCATTACCTTGAGTTGCCACTACTAGAAATAGTAGATACAACATCGGTCCTTAGACATCGGCATGTAATGCACCCGATGTTAAAATGCAGTTTAACATCGGTTTTGTAAAAAGCGATGTTGAATACGCATATTGACATCGGTTTCACTTAGTAGCCGTTGTCTATCTTCAGAAATTAAAAAGGCCACAAATTTGTTTTTAACTTTGACATCAGTTCATTTTGTTAACCGTTGTCTATGGCCTTTTAAAAAAAATAAAAATTACTTAACTCCCCCCCCCCCCGCTTTTCAGTACACTTTCCCCCCTTTAATTTTAACAAAACATATTTTCCCCCCTTTCCAAAAAACCTCCCGCGAGCCTCTCATCTCTCCCCGACCCTCGCCTCTCTCGTCTCTCTCATCTCTCCCCTCCTTCTCTCTTAGTCTTCTTACCTTTCTTCTCTCTTCTTACCTTAGTCTCTGTTAACCGTCTCTTCTCTCTTTTCTCTGAAACCCTAATTTTAGCCCCAATTCTAATTCAAGATTTGGAGCTTCAAATTAGAGCAAATTAAACTTGAAATTGAGCTAGTATCTGGAGGTTGGAGCTAGTATCTGGAGGTAGACAACATTTGGAGGTTGGAGCACTGAGGGTTTAGAACATTGGGGTTTCGGAACATTGAAAGCATCCGGAGGTATATTCTTCTTTACTTCTTTACTGTTTATCTCCCTCATTTTTATGTTTAATATCTTCTTTGTGCATGTAAATGTTTTATGTTTATCTTATTTTCTTCTTTACTGTTTTTCTTCTTTGTGCATGTAAATGTTTTATGTTTTTGGGGGTTTTATGTTTGTTTCTTTTTGGGGGTTTTATGTCCTGTTTTTGGGAATTTTATGTCATGTTAAATATTTTAGGTACACTGATGTAAATCAATGTTTTAGGTACATTGATGTAAATGTAAATGTTTCTGTTCTGTTTTTAATTATGTGTTTTCTGGGGGTTGTTCATACATATTAGTGTGTTTTGGGGGGGGTTTTGGGGCTGCATTTGAACAGGTCTCAGATATGAACAAGTCTCTGCATTTCTTGTTTTGTATGATAGTCATTTCTCTGATATGAACAAGTCTCTGCATTCCTGATATAAACTATCTGTTACTTGTGTTGTATTATAGTAATTGTTTTGTATAATTATCCTTCTCACAGATACAAGTAACAGATAATTTTAATTTATTTATTTATGGGCTGAATTTGTTTCAATACTCAAGTTATCACTGAGTTTTATTTATGTGAAGGAAATTTAACAATTGTCTGGGCTGTGAATGTTGGAATTATTAGTTTTTAATTATGTGATATTTTCAAATATCTTGGTTTAATTTGTTTTAATTATCTTGGTTTAATTTAGTCTAGTTTATAAATTTAGTCTAGTTTTGTAATTAATTGGGTATATGTATAAGATCTTAGAGTAATGAATTAGTACTATAAATTATTAGGATATCAAGGTATTTACTCCTTTTAAGTTTATATAATTAATCCCTACAGTAACCAACACAAATTTGATATGCCTTTTATTAAATAATTATAAATAGGTATGTGTTGGATTTTTAATATTTATAGTGGCTATCAGGTAGGGAAATTTGATGGATAAGACATGGATTTTGCAAGATAGGGATTCTTTAGCATTTGAAATGGGGGTGGAAAACTTCTTGATATATGCTGAAGAAAATTCTGAAGATCGTAACAAAATTCCTTGCCCTTGTGGACGATGCGCCAATTTTAAAAAATTCTCTATAAAAACAATCAGGGGCCATATCTATGACAATGGCTTTTGTCTAGGTTATGTGCATTGGGTTTGGCACGGGGAGACTGCTTCTACGGGTCCTAAATCTTCAAGTGCTAGTTGTCCACCTGAAGAGCAAGCTCCAGACCCACCTCCTGAGCAAGCCTCTAATGAAGCGTCAGAGCAAGATCAGGAGCATGTCGCTGCTTCGGAAACTGTTGATGTTTGTGAAGCGGCATATAACTCGAGTCAATATGATAATGATTTATATCAGTTTAGGAGGTTCGTAGCCGATGCTGAGCAACCTCTATATGAGGGTAGTGACTGTACTAAGTTAGAGTCGATGTTGAAGTTGCATAACTGGAAATCTAGGTTTGGTATTACCGATAGTGCCTTCACTGACCTCCTTTCTTCTGTTGGGTCTCTACTTCCCAAAGATAATGTGTTACCTAGTAATGCATATGAAGCAAAAAAAACCCTCTCCAATTTAGGTCTAGAGTATATAAAGTTCCATTCATGTCCGAATGACTGTGTACTGTACAGGGGTGTACATGCTGATGCAACCAAGTGTCCTAAATGTCGACTTTCTCGGTGGAAGTTGACAAAGAAAGGTGAAGAGAGGATTAATCTTCCAGCCAAAGTCATGTGGTATTTTCCAATAATTCCTAGATTTAAACATATGTTTAAATCTCCTTCCACCGCTAAACTAATGTGTTGGCATGCGCACCAGCGGACACAAGATGGTAAAATGCGACATCCAGCCGACTCTCCATCTTGGAAAAATATAGATTATAGGTGGCCATCCTTTGGTAGTGAACCGAGAAACCTTCGCTTGGCTTTATCGGCGGATGGTATAAACCCGCACAATAATGGCCTATCTAATAGATATAGTTGCTGGCCAGTCATATTGGTGACTTACAATCTTCCTCCCTGGTTATGTATGAAAAGAAAATTTATGATGTTATCGATATTGGTCCCTGGCCCGCATGAGCCTGGTAATAACATCGACATCTACTTACAACCGATGATTGATGATTTAAAAAAGCTTTGGAAGGAAGGGGAACCAAATATGTATGACGCGTATAACAAATCATTTTTCACTTTAAAAGCAGTTTTAATGTGGACGATAAATGATTTCCCTGCTTACGTAAATTTATCTGGCTGCGTTAATAAGGGTTATAAGTGTTGTCCAGTTTGTGGAGATGACACCGTAGCTAAATTTTTTACTCATAGTAGGAAAATGTGCTACCAAGGGCATCATCGATATTTGCCTCTACATCATCCTTATAGAAGGCAGAAGGCTGCTTTTAATGGACAACAAGAGTTTGGGCAGCCGCGTCGAACCCTATCCGGAGAAGAAGTGTTAGCAGAGCAAGAACAAATCAAATTTGAATTTGGGAAGAAAATGAAGAAGGCAAAGAAGGTTGAAAGTCCATGAAAGAAAAAGTCAGTATTTTTCGAGTTAGAATACTGGAAATTTCACCATGTTAGGCACTGTATTGATGTCATGCATGTCGAGAAGAATGTATGTGATAGTCTGATTGGCACATTACTAAATATGCGCTATAAGACAAAGGATAGTGCGGCAGCCCATCGTGATATGATGGAAATGGGCGTTAGATTGGATTTGGCTCCCCAAGTAGGAGTAAAGAAAACCTATTTGTCTCCTTCTCCCTTTACTTTGTCAAAGGCAGAAAAAAGGACTTTCTTGTCATCATTAATGTCGATGAAACTTCCATACGGACATGCATCGAACATAAAAAATTGTGTTTCCATGCCTGATTTCAATATTTACGGGCTGAAATCACATGATTGCCACATTCTTCTCCAACAATTACTCTCGGTTGCAATACGCTCCGTTCTTCCGAAGCATGTTAGGGTCACAATTATTAGATTGTGTTTCTTTTTTAATGCTTTGTGCAACAAAGTAGTAGACGTGTCAAAACTGGATAAGCTGCAGTCAAATGTTATACTAACCTTGTGCGATCTAGAAAAGGTTTTCCATGCGTCATTTTTTGATGTAATGGTACATATAGTAGTCCACTTGGTCCAGGAACTACGCTTATATGGACCAGTATTTTATAGGTGGATTTATGCGTTTGAACGGTTTAATAAAGTACTAAAGAGTTATGTTCGAAACCGTTATTATCCTGAAGGTTGTATGGCAGAGAGTTACCTTGGAGAAGAGTCCGTAGAATTCTACACCGAGTTTCTTAGTCAGAATTACTCCACTGCCGGTCTTCCAAAGGACCAAGATAATAAGATATCAGGTCCATTATCCGCTGTGATGATAAAATCAGTGGAAGAGAAGGAGCGAGATGAAGCACATCTACATGTCCTTCTAAACAACGCTGAAGTGTTTCCATATATTCTGTGAGTTTATGCAGTTTGTTGTTTTCAATTCCTCATTATCCAGTAATTAGTCTTGTAATGTGTCTTTAATATATCATTCCATATGCATTTTTCAGAATGCATAAGGAATATCTTGAAGAAATTCACCGAGGGAAAAGGAAAAGCTTACATTGGCTCATGAGAGAGCACAATCGGCTCTTTGCTGATTGGTTTCAAAACAAAGTCAGTGTTTTATTAGGTTCTTTGATCTGTAGTGTAATGACGACTATTAGCTATTTAGGATTTAAAATTTCTTATAATATCTGTAGGTGAATGATGAACTAAGGGAGAACAACAAAGGTGTTTCAGATACGATAAGATGGCTCGCTGCCAAGCCATCATTTTCAGTACTAACTTATCAAGGTTATCTAGTAAATGGAGTGCGATATTTTATAAAGGAACGAGATGACATACGCGTTGTTCAAAATAGCGGGGTGTCTGTCATTGCTAAAGCGGTCCAGGTTTCTAGTGCCAAGGACTTGAACCCCGTAGAAAGTGATTTGATATTTTACGGTATCATACAAGAGATATGAGAATTAGACTACCATGCATTCAAAGCTCCCTTGTTCCTGTGTCAATGGGCAAGTAATGATAAAGGAATAAGGGTTGATGATCTTGGGTTCACACTTGTGGATTTTAGTCGACAAGGTCACAAAAAAGATAAATATGTTTCTGTTGACCAAGTCAAGCAAGTGTTTTACCTTGAAGATCCCGTTGATGCTACCTGGTCTATTGTTCTGTCCTCCACAACTCGAGACTACCAAGAATTGTATAATGAAGATGACTTAGGAGACACGATCATGGAACATCCCCCATTCTGCACTGAAATCCCCGTAACTGATGTCACTACTGATGATATCGCTCATACTGCTAGACCTAATGTTGAGGGAATTTAGATTAAAAATACTGCTACTAAAACTCCTGCACCTAATGTCGTTACTGACTGATGATGTAGCTTTATGTAAAATATATATCTAAATGGGAATTCGAATGACTGAATGAACCATATATATTTGCCTTTAATTGTGTTATAATGTGTAAAATATATTGTTAATTTTTTTTTTCTTTTGTTTTGCATTGTTATAATCATATAAGTAGTTCATCCATAATTACTGATTGATGGCATTATTTTTTCTTTAATTATTTTGCATTATTTAATTGTACTTCTATAAAATACTTTAGAGTTATTTCGGATGTGATTAATTACTGATTGCAGTTTAGGTAAATTATTGTTCTTGTATAGTTGTATTCGTACTTGCTGATTTTATAATTTATTATTTATGCTTGACTGTAATTAATGACGGACTGAAAATATATTGTTCAACTGATGGCTTTATTATTCAATTTAATGCAGACTAAGGGAGCAAAATGGCAAAAAAGCAAAAAGCCAAGAAAGTAATTTTTGAAGAAAATGACAGGAAGAATAACTCTGAAAAGGTTGATGATGAGATTGTTCCTGATGTCAAAACTTCAGAGACTTGTAATGAAAAGTTGGTTCAAGTCCCTCCACAATATCAAACTCAAAGTAGTTGTGAAGAAACGATGACCACTTCTGAATCTGCAAAAAAAAGGCTAGGAGGTGCGCGTGGTGTTTCAGCTCTTCACAAAGTAGTGGTGAAGAAAGCTCGGGGAAAGAAATTTAAAGTTAGATACAATGATTTTGGAGTTCCCATCGGAAATACCAGGCCTACTTTACAGTCTTACATAGGAATGCTCGCAAGGACAATGATTCCAATCGATACTGAAAACTGGCCAAAAGTGGATTGTGATCTAAAAGCAAAATTATGGGATGATGTCCAGGTAAATTATATCCCTTGTTGACTTCTTCATTTTATTTAAATTGTGACTGTAAATTATGTGGCTAATTTATATTATGTGGCTCTTTAGGAAACATTCAAAATTTCCCCAGAAAGTGAGAAGCTTGTGCTACAATCGGCAGGTGAAAAATGGAGGCAGTTTAAAGCTGATTTAACTGCAAAATATGTGATGCCATTTATTGGAAAAAAGAAGAAATTGATGAAGCCTCCGAAGAAGTATGCGTTTGTTGGTAAAGAACCTTGGAAGAAATTTGTTGCAGAGAGGACGAGCCCCAAATGGCTGGTATGAATATATTCTACTAATAAAATATACATGATTGCCATTTTACTTGCTAAATGATTAAATAGATTTTGGTTAAATAATATTTATTAATTTTTACTAATTTATTTTGGTGCAGGAACAATGTAAGTTACAGAGCAATAGAGTGGGTAAACGGAAATATCATCACCGTTTGTCAAGGAAGGGGTATATTGGTTTGCGAGAAGAAGAAGTAAGAACCATATCTATTTGGCTTTGCAATTCTAAGTTTTAAGGGAGTTTAAACATTTTCTCTTTTTTAACAGATAAAGAAAGGGAACTTAAAGCGGAAAGAGAAACCTGATCGTGCAATTTTTTGGTGGAAGGCTAGGATGCCAAAGAATCCTGATGAGCTTACTGAAGAGCAAGCGGAAATAAATGCGAGAATTGTAAGTGATATTTTTAATACTGCATTCCCTTCAAAGATAATTGCATCATAAATAATGCACTAATTGTTTGTATTTATTTTACAGGCTGAGTTACTTGAAATGAAGGAGAAGGGTGAATTTGTTCCACATGGAACAGAAGATGTGTTGACTACGGCACTTCAGACTCCTGAGCACGCAGGAAAGGTTCGAGGGGTTGGCGGCTTTGTCACTCCAACAACATTCTTCAATTTGCCGAAAGCGAAAAAGACTAAAATTACCAAGGCAGAGTTGTTGGATCAGTTGGAAAGAAATCAGCGGGAGATGGCTGAACTTAAGGCCTTGGTTAATGCTTTGAATGGTCACTCTCCTATGTTCTCTGACAAATCAAGTTATCAAGTACCTGTTAATAAAGAGGGAGCTGCTGATAAGCAGAATGTTGGAGTTGCTGTTAAACCGCTGAGTGCCAAACAGTTGTTGGTAAATGATGAAGACTTTGTTGGTTTTGACCCCTCTCCTCCGCAAGGAAAGAAGGTAAAATATTATTAAGATCTACTAGATATATGCCTACAGACTTGGGATTTATGCAATAAAATTAAATTGATCCCTCACTATAATGTAGGGTCCACAGTCATGTGAGCTTGCACTAGATTGCATAGAGAACAAGGTTGCTTTTGGAACAGTTTTTGATGATCACGAAGAGATGAATGTTTCAGTACACGGAGTCCCTCTAAAGCCCGGACATGTTCGTGTGTCGGTTGACGGACACATCCAGCCAGAGGCGTCGGTTCCAGTGCCCATACCTGGTGAAATTGAGGTTGTACGCCAAGCAGTTGGCTCTCACGTAGCATGGCCTCGTGAATTGATCATCTACCCAACTGTGGCGGTATGTTATATAAAAATTATGTCAATATACTCTGAATTGATTGTTGCATTCTATAGTAGTTATGTCAATAATAACTGATTATTCTTGTTTTATTTAATTCTGTGTAGAAAAAGAAAAAGGAAGTGTTGCAGGGGCAGTCTAAGCGGAAAGATGAGTTGCAGAAACTTCAAGATAATTATAGAAAAATGAAGCTAAACAAGAATGTGCCAAAGCAGTACAAGGTGTTATACAAACATGCTGCAGTCTTCATGAAAGCCACTGGGGAGTCAATACCAATTCCGTGTGATTTGGACGTGTTTGGGACTGAGAAAATAATTTATATATTGCATGAAAATGTGAAAGCATTGTTGGAGTTCGATATGATTGGCCAAGCTGCAATATCTGCTTATATGGCGTAAGTTAATTTTTTATCGTTACATATTCAATATTCATGTTTTATACGGATATTATAAGTAATGTAATTCACTCCCTGGTAGGCTCTTGCAAAGACTGATTAAGATTGAGAGGAAGAATGATGATGTGGTCTTATATGGATTTTTCGATCCAGGAGCTACATTTACGTTGAACAAATCTTTTCATTCTTATTTTGTTAATCGGTTGAAAGAGAGTAGTCCCTATCGCATGTACTTCATGCCACATAATCATAAGTAAGTATTTTTAATTTACACATGCTTTTACAAATTAATATATTTAGGTAGTTTTTTTAAAATTTCTGACTTGTGTTTTTCTTTTTTCTTTTTTATAAACATAGTTGCCACTGGATTTTGGTTGTAATTTGGGATGGCGACATTTATATTCTGAACCCTCTGCCACATCCAACACATTTTGATGAGTTGGAAAAATCATTAACAGAGTAATATATTTCTGTTAATTACTATATATAAATATATATATATAGTAAATATTCTCCCTTTTGAAAAATAATCATGTATATTATTGTTGTTCTGCAATGTAGAGCGATGAAATCCTACAATGCTCAAACTGGAAGGGGAAATAAAGCTCCTCAGATAAAGAATCTTCTTGTAAGTTTTTTGTATTTTTTTATCACTTTGTAATTTTAATTAATTTCTGGTGCTAATTCAGATTTTATATTATAACAGGGTGTTAGTGTAGGTGCCCTAGAGGCAATACATTATTCTTTTATCTTTATGTCAGTTGATCATTCAATAAATGTATTTATTATGACCTTAATTACTGCGATATTTTGTTAGCATAATAAATGTCCTTAGAATCATGATACAAATTGTATAGTTTAAGTACATGACTTGAACTTGAGATTATATAATATATCATATTCTTAAAGGTCCCTAGTCGAGTATTATTATATAGGACAATAATAATACATAGATAGACTAGTATGTTGTTTGACAAGATAACCACATCTCATTGGTTATAAGTATGGGGATACTGAAGTCAATACATAGGTACATGTGAGAGTACATGGTACTGGACAGACCCACAGTGAGATTCTTCATGTTTAATAAAGTCATAAGAAAGACTCACAGTGATAATGGTGTAATGATCCTTTGACTTGAAATCATTATATTTCTATACGAGGATTAATATACTTTGACTACATTAAAAGTTACTTTTGATCGGGTGATGATAAAAGTGGACATCGGGTATATCATGAGTCGTATGAGAAATATGAATGATAGATAAAGGATTTAACCCTCCTATAATTAGGAGAGATATTATTGGCCTCTTGATTGAGTGAGATTATAAAAGCATGGCCATGCTCAAATAATGATTTGTTTCAATAATCTACTCATGCATCAAGTAAACCCAGATTAAATGTTGAAGAGGATGACTAAATACATGCCTCGAGTTTAATCTATAATATGTATGGTTAAAGGGATTATATTACACGGAAAAACATTAATCACGAAAGGTTTTATCTAATCACGATTTAATTATTGTTTAATTGGGTAACAATGATGTATTACTAGATACCGCTCATTGTTTATAATTTTATTAGAGAATAAAATTATTGCCAATTAAATAATAGCCTATAGGGTCGCACAAATAGAGCACTTAATGGAATAGTTAATTTAAATTATGGATTTAAATTAATTGATGATTATTTGAATTTTATTATAATTAAGTAAGACTTAATTGAGATAATATAAATTCGAATTAAAAGGAATGTTTTTGCCCATAATAATTAAGTATGACTTAGTTATTAATTAAATAATAGAAATTCGTTTTTATTATTTAATCCAATACCTACTAGGGTTGGGCTTTGCTATTATGGGCCTTTTTAATCAGTCATTATAAATAGATAATGAGAGGTTAAAGAGGCTTGAACGTTTTTTAAGAAAACCCTAGCATCAAAGAGAGGCAGAGGCAATTCAGATCGTCAAGAAGGAGGCTAGTACATCCATTCCGTAGTCAAGTTCGTGAGACGTTCTTGAAGGTGCTCGTGTGGATACCATAGAGGTGTTTCTCCGAGAGGTAGACACAAAGCGTGATAGCTAGGATCTCCGTTGAGTTCGTAAAAGTTAATCTCTTGAAAGGTATGATTCGTTATCTCCATAATCTGCCCATAATTATACATGGATCCTGTTTTTGGGTTTCGAATTTTTGTTTTATTTACGTTTATCCGCTGCGTTTTATGCCTTCGGAACCCAACAATGGCATCAGAGCTACGTGTATAAGGGGCTGATTTGGTTACGTGTTTACTGTATTTTTACAAGTATGCATGTGTGATGAGTCTGCCATGATAACAGTTATGTTATATGAGTCTGCCATGATAACAGTTATGTTATATGAATGATATGATGAATCTGTTAATGATCTATATGATGATACTAGTATGTTTAAGATCTGCCATAACTCATATGTATGCGATCTCTTAAAATATGTATACTGATACACGTTTTTGGTAACTGGGATATGGATCGTGTGTATACTGATACATGCTTCTGGAATAGTATTCTGATACATGTTTTTCTAGTATTCTGATACTTGATTTTGCAAAAATTTCCGCCATCGGGGGGCTCGCTGCCCCCCCGAACCCCCCCAGCGACCTCACCGCGGAGGTCGAACCGCGTGGTTAGGGTTTCGTTTTTAATTTGTGCTTATGACATATGCTTTACTTATTTATTATTCTTGATTGGATCATGATAAGTGATAAATAGTATGTCATCTTTATATGATCTATCATGTTCTTTAATGGTTACTGAGCATGGTGCATAGTTATGGCCTTAAGACCTTAGTTGTAATGGTTTATTCTTTTGGTTTGTAATAAATACGACTTGCATGTCGTTTTCTATTTGTAGTTGTTTTATCTCGAATGTAACTCGAGTTCTTTTGTAAGTTCATTAGTATAATTCTTAATGTAACATCCTAGAAGGACAAGGGAAAGAGGAGGCATCCTATGGAGGCCAAGGAGACAATGGAAGCAATAGAGAAGACATATGTAATAGTTATTTTTACACCATAGATTGACCTTGATCTTTTCATTAGCCTGAAAAGATCACATAGGATTGGGCCATAACTATTGCACGTTTACTTTACGTACTTTTCATATGATGTATAAATAGTATGTGTAGAGTAGAAAAATGCATGTTTTAATTAGATTAATGATGTATGTATGTATTAGATACATCACCCATGCCATGCCTTTAAACAAGATAAAATCTGTAACGACTCAAGATTTAAAATTAACAAACGATCATGAGATTCTCGTGTTTATGAAACACGGAATAAAATACGAATTTTCTTTATTTCTGACATGGGGCGATTTTGTCAACAACGGGTTCATAGAACTTGTAAGGCTGTGGGTTTTAAGCGAGACCGATGTGACTCCTCCACTACCTGGAAATCAAACCATTGACGAGTATTGATTTGAAGTATTTTATTCAAGGAAAAATTGGGAATCTCTTTATGATGGGATCATGATCGTTCTAAATTAAAATCCCTAAGTAAAAATATTAAGTTTTAATCAGATGCTTTCCAATGAATGAACACTCATTAAATCCTAGATCGATAAGGGGAAGGGCTGTCAGTGGCAGGGGACTCCTATCTATCATGGTGAAATGCGACGAATATAAACGGTTATATTCGGACGTTGTATCATTGGGTCTAACTTAACTGAGTCATCATAATAAGGTGAATATAAACGGTTATATTCAACTATTATGAACTTAGAAGCATAGAGTTTGGTTAAAAATCTATTAGATAGATAAGATCAATTCTTGTTCACCAAATTATCCAAGAATTATATATGATATAATTGACAACTGTTGTCTACCTAAATAATCATGTTTTAAGGATACCAGTGGTTGACTTAGAACATGACGAAATATGGATCTTGGCTCACTAGAAAGATTTATGGGATATACTTTCCGAATTAATAGTTAGGGCTATTAATTTGATAAAAAAAAAAAATAGTGGGAGATATATTACGAATATATCATAATCATATGAACATAAAATTTTAACTCAGACAATCTAATGTTTATTTTGCGCTTTTATTATTGTAGATACTGAGTAATGGCAAACAACACAAACACACTATCCGTACGTTCAGTCCTTGAGAAGGACAAGCTGACAGGAGGAAACAACTTCCTAGACTGGCAGAGGAATTTGAGGATTGTCCTCAGGCAGGAGCGCAAGCTTCATGTCATTGATATTCCTCCTCCAGGCCCCCTTCCTGAGGGTGCTACTGCTGATGAACGAGCAGCACGCACAAAGGATGAGAATGATGCAAATGATGTTGCATGTCTTATGTTGGCAACTATGAGTGCTGAGCTTCAAAGACAACATGTGCATATGGATGCATATACTATCAATGAGCACTTGCAAAGCATGTTTGCAAGCCAAACTCGTCAAGAAAGGTTCAACACGAGTAAGTCACTTTTTAATTGCAAACAAGGGGCGAGTGAACCAGTTGGCCCACATGTTCTGAAGATGATTGGTTACATTGAGTACCTTGAAACTTTGGGTTTCCCGATTGGTCCGGAAACTGGTATTGACCTAATCATGAATTCTTTGAACAACAAATTCACTCAGTTTGTTGTGAACTACAATATGAATGAATTTGACAAAACACCTACTGAATTGTTGCATATGTTGAGAACATATGAGACCAACATGAAGACAGCTGAACCTGCTCCCATACTGATGGTGGGAAATAAAGGTAAGGCCAAAGGGAAGGGAAAATGGAAGGGTAAGAAGAAGATTGGATCTGATTCTACAACCAAGCCAAAGTCAGGTCCCAAACAGGCTTTAAAGCCTAAAGGTGGTGTGGCCAAGGGTGAATGTCACTACTGTAAGAAAGATGGTCACTGGAAGAGAAACTGTCCAATTTACTTGGAGGATCTGAAGAAAAAGAAAGCAGTTCAGATTTCTGGATCAGGTATTTATGTTATAGAAGTCAATTTGTCTATTTCTACATCCTGGGTATTTGATACTGGATGTGCTTCTCACATTTGTATAAATGTGCAGGGCCTGCAGAGAAGTAGAACTCTGGCTAAGGGAGAAGTGGACCTAAGAGTAGGCAATGGAGCAAAAGTTGCTGCTTTAGCTGTAGGGACTTATTATTTATCTATGCCCTCTGGGCTTGTTTTAGAACTAGAAGACTGTTTTTACGTGCCTGCGATTCGCAGAAACATTATTTCTGTTTCTTGTTTGGACAAGAAAGGTTTTTCGTTTACAATAAAGAACAACAGTTGCTCTTTTGCTTTGAATGATTTAACCTATGGTGTTGCGCGTTTATTTAATGGTTTATATGTTCTTGATTTAGATAACCCTGTCTGTAATATAGAAAACAAACGACTTAAAATAAATGACTCAAATCAAACATACCTCTGGCATTGTCGTCTAGGCCACATAAATGAGAAACGCATATCCAAATTACATAAGGATGGATACTTGGATAAGTTTGATTTTGAATCATACCAAGAATGCGAATCTTGTTTGCTTGGTAAGATGACTAAAGCCCCTTTCACTGGTAAGGGTCAAAGGGCCACTAAACGTCTGGAGCTAATACATAGTGATGTATGTGGCCCAATGCGTGTAATGGCTAGAGGAGGCTACTACTACTTCATAACATTTACTGATGATTTCAGTAGATATGGATATGTATATCTTATGAAGAACAAATCCGATTCTTTTGAAAAATTTAAAGAATACAAGGTTGAAGTAGAGAAGCAAATTGGCGGAGATGCAAGTATTAAGATCTTACGATCCGATCGTGGGGGTGAATACTTAAGCACCGAATTTAGAAAGTATTTGAAAGAGTGTGGTATTGTATCGCAACTCACTCCGCCAGGAACACCTCAATGGAATGGAGTTTCAGAGAGGAGAAATCGCACCTTGTTGGACATGGTGCGATCGATGATGAGTCATGCAGATCTTCCAATTAGTTTCTGGGGTTACGCTCTAGAAACAGCGGCTTTCACACTTAACCGTGTTCCTACTAAGAAGGTTCAAAAGACTCCATATGAGATATGGAAAGAGAAACGGTCAGGCATGAACTTTATGAAAGTTTGGGGATGTAAGGCATTTGTGAAACGTCAAGAATCTGACAAGCTTGGACCTAAATCCGAAGAGTGCATTTTTGTAGGATACCCTAATGAAACAAAGGCGTATTATTTTTATAGTCCTTCTGAGCAGAAAGTGTTTATTGCTCGAGATGCTGTCTTCATGGAAAGAGATTTTGTTTCCAAAAGAAACAGTGGGAGAACTATAGATCTCGATGAAGATCGAGAACCGCAAAATAGCATTGAACCTGAAGTGGAACAAGAGCAGAATAATGATAATGCTCAACAAACACAGGTTGTTCGTAGATCTGGTAGATTTCGCCATGAGCCAGAGAGATATGGATTTCTCATGACTCAGTGTGGTGATTTGATGCTCATAGATGAAGATGAGCCTCTCACATACCAAGATGCTATGAACAGTCCAGACTCTAAGAGATGGCTTGAAGCCATGAAATCCGAGATAGATTCCATGTACGAAAACCAAGTATGGACTTTGGTTGATCCACCTGAAGGGGTAAAACCCATAGGGTGCAAATGGGTTTTTAAGAAGAAAAAGGGCATGGATGGAAATGTTCAGACCTATAAAGCTAGGCTGGTTGCAAAAGGTTTCAAACAAATTCATGGTATTGACTATGATGAAACTTTCTCACCAGTGGCTATGGTCAAGTCTATAAGGATTTTACTTGCCATTGCAGCATTCCATGATTATGAAATCTGGCAAATGGATGTCAAAACAGCCTTCCTTAATGGAAGCCTTGAAGAGGATGTGTACATGACACAACCTGAGGGTTTTGTCGATCCAAGGAATGCTGGCAAGGTATGTAAATTGCGTCGATCCATTTATGGATTGAAGCAATCCTCTAGGAGATGGAATATCCGTTTTGATGAAATAGTCATAGAGTATGGCTTTGTTCAAAACGAAGATGAACCGTGTGTTTACAAGAAGGTTAATGGGAGCTATGTGGCATTCATAGTACTATATGTTGATGATATACTACTAATGGGGAATGACATACCTTCTCTAAAGGCTGTTAAGACGTGGTTAGGGAGCAATTTCTCCATTAAAGACTTAGGAGAGGCATCCTACATTCTAGGAATGAGGATCTATAGAGAAAGATCTAGAAGGATGATCGGTCTAAGTCAGAGCACATACATTGATAAGGTTTTGCATCGTTTTGGAATGCAAAATGCAAAAAGGGGATATGTCCCTGTGTCTCAAGGGATAACGATCTCTAAGGACCAATGTCCGAAATCATTGGATGAGAAGGACCACATGAATAAAGTTCCATATGCTTCAGCAATTGGATCTATCATGTATGCAATGGTATGTACTCGCCCAGATGTCTCGTATGCTTTGAGCATGACGAGCAGATACCAGTCTAATCCGGGTGAAGGTCACTGGACGGCAGTTAAGAATATTCTTAAGTACCTGAAAAGAACTAAAGATTCATTCTTGGTGTATGGAGGAGAAGAGAAACTCGTTGTAAAAGGTTACACCGATGCAAGTTTCCAAACAGACAGAGATGATACTGTATCACAGTCTGGTTTTGTGTTTTGTCTAAACGGAGGTGCTGTAAGCTGGAAGAGTTCAAAGCAAGAAACAGTAGCTGATTCTACAATGGAGGCTGAGTACATTGCAGCTTGTGAAGCAGCTAAGGAGGCCGTTTGGATTCGAAAGTTCATTTCTGTTTTGGGAGTGGTTCCATCGATCGCAGATCCCATTGATCTATACTGCGATAATAATGGAGCCATTGCACAGGCTAAAGAACCTAGATCACACTCCCGGGCTAAACATATACTCAGGAGATTTCACCTTATTCGAGAGATTAATGAAAGGGGTGATATACACATATGTAAAGTGCACACAAATGATAACATTGCAGACCCACTGACTAAAGGCTTGTCGCAGCAGAAGCACGATGGTCACACTAGTTCCATGGGTATTAGATATATGGGTGATTGGCTCTAGTGCAAGTGGGAGATTGTTAGTGTAGGTGCCCTAGAGGCAATACATTATTCTTTTATCTTTATGTCAGTTGATCATTCAATAAATGTATTTATTATGACCTTAATTACTGCGATATTTTGTTAGCATAATAAATGTCCTTAGAATCATGATACAAATTGTATAGTTTAAGTACATGACTTGAACTTGAGATTATATAATATATCATATTCTTAAAGGTCCCTAGTCGAGTATTATTATATAGGACAATAATAATACATAGATAGACTAGTATGTTGTTTGACAAGATAACCACATCTCATTGGTTATAAGTATGGGGATACTGAAGTCAATACATAGGTACATGTGAGAGTACATGGTACTGGACAGACCCACAGTGAGATTCTTCATGTTTAATAAAGTCATAAGAAAGACTCACAGTGATAATGGTGTAATGATCCTTTGACTTGAAATCATTATATTTCTATACGAGGATTAATATACTTTGACTACATTAAAAGTTACTTTTGATCGGGTGATGATAAAAGTGGACATCGGGTATATCATGAGTCGTATGAGAAATATGAATGATAGATAAAGGATTTAACCCTCCTATAATTAGGAGAGATATTATTGGCCTCTTGATTGAGTGAGATTATAAAAGCATGGCCATGCTCAAATAATGATTTGTTTCAATAATCTACTCATGCATCAAGTAAACCCAGATTAAATGTTGAAGAGGATGACTAAATACATGCCTCGAGTTTAATCTATAATATGTATGGTTAAAGGGATTATATTACACGGAAAAACATTAATCACGAAAGGTTTTATCTAATCACGATTTAATTATTGTTTAATTGGGTAACAATGATGTATTACTAGATACCGCTCATTGTTTATAATTTTATTAGAGAATAAAATTATTGCCAATTAAATAATAGCCTATAGGGTCGCACAAATAGAGCACTTAATGGAATAGTTAATTTAAATTATGGATTTAAATTAATTGATGATTATTTGAATTTTATTATAATTAAGTAAGACTTAATTGAGATAATATAAATTCGAATTAAAAGGAATGTTTTTGCCCATAATAATTAAGTATGACTTAGTTATTAATTAAATAATAGAAATTCGTTTTTATTATTTAATCCAATACCTACTAGGGTTGGGCTTTGCTATTATGGGCCTTTTTAATCAGTCATTATAAATAGATAATGAGAGGTTAAAGAGGCTTGAACGTTTTTTAAGAAAACCCTAGCATCAAAGAGAGGCAGAGGCAATTCAGATCGTCAAGAAGGAGGCTAGTACATCCATTCCGTAGTCAAGTTCGTGAGACGTTCTTGAAGGTGCTCGTGTGGATACCATAGAGGTGTTTCTCCGAGAGGTAGACACAAAGCGTGATAGCTAGGATCTCCGTTGAGTTCGTAAAAGTTAATCTCTTGAAAGGTATGATTCGTTATCTCCATAATCTGCCCATAATTATACATGGATCCTGTTTTTGGGTTTCGAATTTTTGTTTTATTTACGTTTATCCGCTGCGTTTTATGCCTTCGGAACCCAACACAGGGATCTCCCAAACAACCAGGAGGGGTTGAATGTGGCTATGTTATAATGCGATACATGAAAGATATCATTGCTGATAAGGAGCTATCTTTTACTACCAAGGTATATATGCAAATCATTTCCTATAGATGGCATGTAGAATTTTTTTGTGTAGTTTTTCATGACAGATAAATATGAGTGCCATTTTTATTATCAGTTTTTATTATTAGTGATTTCCAGATGGATCTTGTTTTTATTAGTGATAAGGAACTATCGGGTATATAATTTTGGATTAACGAAGAAAATTATGGTTAAATATAGAAAAGGTCCTCTTCTCGTTAAATTATAAATAGTTGGTTCTGTTTATTTTTAATTATACATATGGCAATTCTGGTTAATAATATTCTGGTTGCTAATTTTTACGTGTGTTTTATAGTGGGCAGCCAAAACTCGAAAGTCCTACACAAGGCAGGAGCTGGATGAGGTGCGGATGGAGGTGATTGAATTTATCCAAGACAAGATGTAAAAAAGATAAGTATCTATATATATAGCTTTCCTCTGAACTATGTGAATTGATATTGTGTTTGCTGGTGGTTGGTGGTTAATTAAGGGATGTTTGGTGACAATTACATCCATCATTCTGATTTATGTTTGGAATTGTCGAAATTTGACAAGTGGTACATATTAACTAGTCAAACATGTTTAGAATGTTGGATGTAATAACTAGAGAATTTGGGTTTTATTGTTTTTAGTTGGAATGTTTATTTTAGACTTGGAATGTAATGTCTGAATTGAGCTCTTGTTGGATTGAATGTTAGTAAATTTGGTATCAATGTATACCTCTATATTTTTACAAATTTGGTTGGATGTATTGCATATTGTTGGTATTTTTCTGGTTGAAAATGCAATTGGTTCCCTGGGCTATTAATAGTACCAGGATGGCATATGCAATTTACAGTACATATATTAACATCAGAATGGTAATTTAAAATCGATGTAAAAATGAACAAAAGACATCAGGTGAAACAATATTAAAAGAAAAAGAACTACAAAAACCAATGTCAAATAGTCATTTGACATCGGTTCTGTAAAAAAATCAATGTATTTTAAGCCAAATAACATCGAATTTTCAATAGCTGATGTCTTAAATTTTACAATATTAAAGATTAAACATCGGTTAGAAAAAAACACTGATGTTAAACAAAAGGATTTAACATCACCAAATGAACGAAACCGATGTCTAACCCATTATTTTACATCGGTTGATAAAAGTACCCGATGTCTGATGGACCATTTCACATCGGTCAGACAACATAACCGATGTCTGATCTAGATTTTCACATCGGTTTGTTTATAAGATTTTTAAAAAAATATCTTTTAGAGCTTGTAGGTTTCATATTTTAATGGATAATTACCCCATAATATACTCATATTCACCTAGAAATACTGTAATATAAGCTGAAATTTGTTGCAAAGACATCAGAATTATTCTTAAAACCGATGTATAGCACTGTAATAGACATCGGCTGTGAACCGATGTCAAAGCCTGATGACATTTAACATCACACGCGAAGACATCGGTTCAATTTTTTTTAACATCGGTTCAGAACCGATGTCTGATCCCATATTTTTAGTAGTGTGTGGTTGGTAAATTAGTAAGATTTAAGAAAACTTGTTATTATTATATATACTTGTGAAAAAGAGACAACTAGATTGAGTTAAAGCACCTAAACAAGAAAAAAGAAATTACATTCCGTAAAACACTCAACACACATTTTATTGTGACAGTTCTTTGTAGGTGCTCCAGTATAAAAAACAAAATATATGCAATTGTTTAGTGATAGAAATATAATTATTGTTGTTATATGAATAAAAATTGAAATCTAAAAAATCTTTAAATTATTCTTAAAAAATTATTTGCGAGCTGCTGGTAGAAAATTTGAATTATAACAATGAAAGATAAATGATATGTTGTAGGTAGCTATGAGAATGAATTTGGGAGATGAAAAATATGTTGTCAAATATTTTGATGTAGTGGGAGGATAGATTCAAGGTCTAGTTGAGGCAAGACCCTCTATGTTTTTTATTGTTTGTGAATATATATATACTAAAATTCACAATTAAATAACTATAAAAATAACTATAAAAATAATTAGACTCCACATAATTCCTTAGTACAATTCAATATTTTGTATAAATAATCAGCCACTAAAACAAGAAATAGGATACATATACACTAACATCTTAAAACAACTACTACTTTTTTTCCTACCTCTCACTTATTTTATAAACTCCTTATAAAATGTACTAAGAATAGTAAAAGGCACAAAACAATCTACTAGATTGGCCTACAATTTCTTTTAACTTTTAGGGAATGACCTTGATTTTCTCTGTATATCCAACAAAACTTAAAACTTCTGCCAGGTTAATATATAATTGTAAACAAGAATCTTTAAACTTATGTTATCTGATATGTAATTGTAGATATAAATTTGTCAATTGGTCACTAATAAAGCTTTTTCTAGATCTTAACACTTTTCAACATTTCACCATACTAAAACTTATCCCAATGGTGACATAACCTTGTAGACTACTAAGATGATATAACATAACATGCTTTGAAACTTAACTCCACTAAAATGTTATTTTCATTTTTCTTTGCTACCATTGCTAGAGAAATCCCTGAACTAGCTTCTAAATTCTAATATAAATCAATCAACTAAACTTATTCATATCATCTTTCAAGGTGTTAAAACACAGTGATCATTCACTCTATTTCTCTGTCCTATTTCCAAACTCATTTTAAAAATAAATCCTGTTTGAGGGAAATGCTTTATATTAAATGTGAAATTTTAAAAACTCTTAATTAGAGGGGTCATTATCTTATTAGGGGAAGACTTTATATTACATATGAAATTTTAAGAAGTTTAATTTATTGGCCTTTATGTGAGTAACTCAAAAGCATCAACTTGTGAGTTTTGTTCTCCTCTCCCTGCCATTAGCTCATCCAATAATTATAATCAAATTCTAATAGTTGCACAATATAAACCATAATCAAAAAAAAGATTTCTAGGTAATTTTGGATTTAAAATAGAACCAAATGAAAGAAAAAAATTCTTATGCAAGTTATGTATAGATCTATAAGATGGATGATGAATAATGTACCTTCTGGACAAATCTTAATATGTGCAGTCATCTTAGTATGTGTAGTCTATCTTCTCTTTGATCACAGTTGTAAACTCTTTTTTCTTTCTTATCTGTCTTACTTACAAGTTTGTTTTAATATTTTAAAGTCTCAATACAATGTGTAAGAAATAAATGAGGACTTCTTTTAGCCCATCAAAGAAAAAAAATTAATTAATTGCTTTGTCATTTTATATCATATTTAAAATTTATAAGATCTTAAAGTATGAACATGTAACCAACTATTATTACATAGGTAACTTATTGATTTAACAGTCTTTCAATATATATTTTAGAATATAATGTTTGATTTTTAAAAACATATGAGAATTCTATAGAATAAAAATTATTATTTCTTATTTATTTTTGTGAATTATAATATTTATAAAATAATTTTATTTACAAAACTAATAATTTTAAAGGTGGATAAAAAATTAAATATCACATTAGTTGTGTAATTTATGTTAATTAATGCACAAATATAATAATACAATTTTCCTCAAATCAAATTACTAGGTAAAAAGGTACATGTGCCATACCTTAGGTACATAAGAAAAAACTTTCCTTTATTAAATTTGATAATAAATTTTAATTTACTAGGTTTATGTACACTGAACCTTCTATAATTTTAAAGATTTTTTCTCTTTGCAGCATTTATTAGACAAGAGATGAATGGAAGATAAACCGTAGGGTTGGGTCACCTATTATAAAATACAAATTTAAATCTAAACAGTTTCTCCAAAAATATAGGATGGCATATCTTTAGGTCATCCAAAATTACATATAATGTAGTCAATTTAATATATACATTAAAACCCCATTAATTACATATATATAATCACAGAATCTAAGACATATTCATAAAATACTATTCAGTATTTTTATTGAGTGGTTAAGCTGATTCAACCTATCAAGCTAAACGTAGAACTTATGCTAAGAGTCAGCACCATTGTATGGGAATGATGCAAATACATTGAGAGCTGACAAGAAAGATCCACAAGGTGGAGAAATAAGATACTTAAGAGAGGATTAAGGCTACATTGTCCACTAATTGAAAAGCTCATTTTAGTTGCATAGTTTGTCTGCATACATGGGTTTTACGAAGCCTAGTTAGGTTGAAAGACAACCGACCTGAGTGCTTTGATATGGTGGAAGATCAAATATGCTGTATTGATAGTTATTTTATTTCTTCGGTTGTGTGAGAAATTCTGGTACACCATCAAAGAATGAATGGTTGATCATTTCATGCCGGAATGAATGGATGATAATTTTTTGCCGGAATGAATAGATGATCATTTCATGTGGGTTTAGCAAAAAGTACTCTATTGATAATGAAGTCTCCTTCCATACATATACCTAACTTCTTATAATGCAGATACTCCGTGTTTATACTAGATGATGTAAGTATGAAAGTAAAAACTAATTAGTTTTAGAAAGAGAAGGAATATTTAGTTGAAATGTCACAAGAGCTCACATGGGGAGAAAGCATCTTCCTAGAAACATACAAATCAGATGGAAATAAAATTTTCAAATCAAGATCAAGGATATGAGCATGACTGAATGAGAGAAGAGTTTGTTGGGCCGCCAAGATTTTCTTGCGAGTATGTGGACTATAACCGGAAGAGATCAAAGAGATTTGAATAGGGGATGAAGTTTTCAAGTCGTAGTAAAGTAACTATGTTGGTGTTAAATCCTATGTTGCAAATGTCTAGTAAGCAGTTGTGTGTAAAGTGGAGAAATAAATATGTCAAGAGGAAAAATAAGGATAAATTGGAAGGCGAGGACCAGGAAGGGAGCCTACTTTAGCCACCCCTCCGTAAATATAATTGAAGATAATGACCATCAATATAACTATGAAGGATGTAGTTCAAAATACAGAAAAGATAGGAGATACTCGCCTAGTGAATTCAATAAATGTTAATGTTTTGATTGTAACTAGAGCAATCAAGTCTTTTATTTCCAAAGAGTTTGTGAATAAGTTATAATGTGAGATTTCACCCTTAAAGAAAGTATTAGTTATAGAAGTACATAATCAGGGTAAAGTTTCTTTTAGTCAAGTTTTTTCCTTACAGTGATGTTGGGATAAAAGGTCGTAATATCTTTCTAAACTTGATAAAAGGTCGTCATCTCTTTGCAAATTTGATATAATCTTAGAAATGGATTGAATAGAAGATCACGATGTGCAAATTGAATGTTTAAATAAAAGAATTATGTTAAGATCTACGGATGAGAATAAAGTTATACTTTAAGGACGGAAGCAAGCATAAAAGTTTTTGATGAACATTAAAGCTCAGACGATATTAAGGAAAGGATTAGAAGCATATTTAGTACATATTTAGTACATATGGTACATATTTGGTTGACGAGTTTTTGAATGTGTTTCTAGATGAATTACTTGAATTACCCCCGAAATAGAGATATAATTATCTATTGATTGGGCACCTCGAACTAATTTTATGTCGACAAAACTGTACATATTGGCACAAGTGGAGATGAAGGAATTGGAAACTGAAACTCAATTGAAGACCCTGTGGATGTTACTAAAGCACCTTCATGAGCTAAACAATCTTCACAAATTGATAGGTTTGAGGGTAGTACTCGTGAGGGGGAGCTGTCTAAATCCTCTGAATTTAATTGGCTCATGAAGGAACAATTCCCCTCAAAATCTTAACTGATATTGCCTTAACAATTGAAGCTAGGATTCTAATTGCCAATAAGCCTGTTATCGGGGAGGCAAGTCTAGCACATTCAAGTGCCAACTCTTTACCAGAAGAGCAAGGGTTTGAGGTCATGGTACATGACAGTAATCTGGTCAAATCCCCTCCAATTTAATTGGAGGTTCTCATTATTGGTGAACAACACAGTATTACAACCATAATTTCTACCGTGAGTCAAACTGTGACATCTATCACTGGTAATGTTCCTGAACCCTAACCATCTACCTCAACTCACACAGACCTACCATCTACATCCAACCCTTCTAAACAACCCTCAAACCTAATTAATCTCCCAGTGGATCAGGATGCGCAGGTTCAACCAATCACCATGAATGACCTTCTGGTAGATCAACTCTCTGGACCTGCCAACATCACACAACATCATATTACAACAGACATGTCTAATCAGGACTATCAAGCAATCTTGCCTTCTTACAAAACAAATATTGAAGACCAGTAACAGAAAATTATTAGTGAAGCTGAACAAGATGGAAATATGGATGCTTGGTTAGATAAGGACTTTAGCTTGAACATGGATGAGGTCTTGGAAAGATTTAGAAAAGAATATATCATAATATTGGAAGCAATTCCAAGGCTCTCAGTCCACAGGAAATCTATAATTTTGTGACAGCAACTCAAGGCTTTTCATTTCATGAGTAAAGAATTCTAACAGACGCTCGACAACCATTAAGATAAGATAAGAAGGTTGGTAATAGACAAATTTGATGACCTTGTGTCAACTCACTTAGAGATCAAAAACAAATTCCATAGATTTATTAATCAAATGGGAAGGTTTGATATGACTAGCATGGATCAAAACATTAAGAATCTTAAATAGTCCTTTGTGGCTCTACATAAAGTTGTCCAGAATCATATCACGAGTAAGAATGACACAAGAGTCAAACGTGATCAACTGTATCAAGGTAGATATGAACCATCAGCTCTCTTAATGGAAGGCATCAAAGAATTAGTTCATGATATATTTGGTACTTTCGTCTCTTCATGATCTCAACAACCAGTTTCTACATCAATAAATCTCCAGATTCAATCTATACAATAGCAAGTTTCAACTCTCCAAGCCTCAAATGACTCACTCATAGCTCAGGTCGATGCTCTCACTTCTCTAGTGCAGAGTCAACAGAATGATATCTGGACCCTAGTAAACTCCCACAAATACCTTAAAATAAAAAATTTAGCATCTTTTGGAGTATTACTTGAGTATGTAAAATGGTTATAAGATTAGACTGGAGTATTTTTCTATAAACAGTTCAAACCTAAAGAATAAACTCTGGAAGAAGATTCAAGATAGTTCATGCCTCAGAGAAATGAAACAAAAGCTTCGAGTTGAATAAATCTTGTTTATGAAAAATATTCAGAGTCAAGACATCGACAAGTCACTGATCAAGTAATATAGAGAAGTCATTCGAGAAATCTAGAATGACATATCGAGAAGTCCAAAATGGCTTATAGAGAAGTCTCAAAGATATCGACAAGTTATTTCTGCATGTAGAGAATTCAGAGATATCGACAAGTCAAAATGTAGATGTAAAGATTGGAGATATCGACATGTCAAATTATTATTAGAGATCTCCGAGATATCGACAAGTCAAAATATATATAGAGATCTCTGAGATATCGACAAGTCAATTCTACTTGTAGAGATCTAAGACATATCGACAAGTCATTTAGGATGCAAATATTAAGAGACCTCAACAAGTCAAATATACCTATAGAGAACTCACAGATCTCTATAAGTCTTTATACTTATCGAGATGTCACTTCACTATAGAACAAACTAGAGAGCTCGATATGCCTCTCAAATACAGAATGCAAACAAATGAAGATTCAAGATTATCATTCAGCAAACAATGTATCAACTAGATTAGCTGGGGATAATGCAAGATCAAGGGTCAAGATTAACTAGATAAAGGATGGTCACATACGTGCAAGATTCTGCATAGATTTGCTAAGTGAAGAAGGGAAATAGAAATAGGTTGCTTTAGAAAAAGGTTTAGTACATTTTAGTGAAAGTTTTGTAAAACTGTGCTACTAGTGTATAAATCATGCACTTGTCCTTAGTTTAGATGCAACAAGCATATTTAACAGTCTTGTATTCTCTCAAGATAGAAGGTGAGTTATTTACTTATAAAGAACCCAAAATTTGTATCAAGACCTAATTTGATTTTAAGACAAAATTAAGTGAGTTTTAAATAGTATGTTTGCTAGTTTATTTCTGCTAACATAATATAACTGCATTTTTTTTCTTCTTTGTTTACGTAACCAAACAAATCGAAAAGGGCTTAAATATATTCAAAACACATTCACCCCTGTGTTTTATTCAATATCTAACAATCACTGCATCAACTGAACTTTAAACCGGTAACCGTACATGAAATCGAATTATATATTTTAGAATATGATTATAAAAATATTTTAATAAATCATGATATATAAATTAAATAAATGTTAAATAAAATATTCAACAAAGAAATTCAAATGTATATGCATTTACCATAAAAAATAAAAATATTGTAAATCAATTATTTATAAATACATTTTCATGTTAAAGCTGGTAAGCTTTGTGAGACAAAAAAATATTTAGATCTAATTGGGAAGGAAACATAGATTTGAAATTTTTATAAATTGAAATGTAAATGAAAATTTGGTTGAAAGTTGCCAAGTCATACATTAAAGTGTCTTGAAAAAATATTTTAAAGGTCTTTCTTGCACCAACTTCAATGTTGAAGAATTTGTCAAAGGAAAAATGCATTAAAATAGCTTCCACAATTTAATTACTTGTATAAATGTCCTCAAATTAATCTGACATGCATCGCATAGTTCTAGAACTTTTTATATTTAATTAAAAATTATTGATGATCTCACCGAACTTTTTATTTATCTAACAATGTTACTATTACAAGAACTTAGTTGATAAGTTACTTCATAAATATCAACTAATGAACATTTTTAAAATAATCAAACTTTTAAAAGGTTATATCTAACTTTCAAATTAATATCAAATAGATATATATAGATCAACATATAGTACTTTAAATAAAAGTACTACATAGAACTTTTCCACATATAGAAGTCCAATAACAAGTTCATCAAGTTATTTGTAGTTGATGATGATGGATGACCATCAATTTTGGGTGATGTCAACCCAAGTATAACATCATGTAGATAATAGAAAATTATCTAGCATATGGAGAAGTCAATTAACTCCATTAACATAAGGTCAAAATATGATGTATTTTTGGATGTGCCCAACATTAAATTGGCTCGGCCCAAAACAGACATATCATACTATTGTGAAATTATGAGCTCGCCCCCAACAACAAGTAATATAATTTATATTTTAAATTTTAAATTTTCCTAATGTATCAAAAAGTAACCATAAAATTAATCAATTTATAGTAAATTTTAAGTATTAAACAGTGTAAAAGAATTCTTATCAAGGGGAATAATGAACTCACTCTTCTTATCTTCATCGAGAGACACAGTTTATTTCTCATTAAAAAGTGAATTTTGTTTGCTGTGCTTCTGAACATAATTGACAAGAGTTCTTTTAGTGTTCCACCTCAAACCACTGGCGTTGCATAAATTTTAGTTCACAAGGGGTCCACGCCTCCACAATATTGTGTCTATTTCAAAGGATACCAAAATATTTTATATTTGAGTATACTATGTAATTACAGTCAAACTTTAATACTATGAGGTCTAAGGAGAATTAAAAACTTAATATGGTATTTGCTCATAGAGGTCATAAATTATAGGTCGAACGTATATATAGTATAATTAAAATAAAAAGTAGGCAGGTATTAGAAATGCAATGCAATATTGCACTATATTTACATATTATCAAATACATCATATCTTTTATATATCATGAAACAAATAAGTTTTTAAACTTTGCATACATATTTTTAATATGTCTCTATTTTTTGGAATCATTACCATGTCGTGCATCAAATTACATCACAATCTAGAACCTTATTAACGAAAAATGTGTTTTTTCATTACCAACAAAACAATAAATTGGTCATCATCATGATATTATTAAAAATAATTCATAAAAGCCCATGTAATATGTTATCGTAATTCTTTTATAGATGGTTAGATCCCAATGGTTGAAATTTGATTATAATATTACACTATATTTACATATCATCAAAGACATCACATCTTTTACATATCATCAAACAAATAAGTTCTTAAACTTTGCATCTTTTACCAAGGGACCAAGCAATTGAATAAAGTTGGTCATCGTCATTATATTATTTAAAACAATTAATAAAAGCCTATGTAATATGTCTTCATAATTCTTTTATAGATGGTGAGATCCCTATCACTACAAGAAATTTTCAATCAGACAACACTTGACAGACAATGGTTAAAAAAAACTATCATCCTAAAAAATTATATAACGGTGAATTGAATTTGCAAAAAAAAACAGTTGTGTTAGCTCCAGAATAGACAACGGATATCCATATTTTTTAA
Source organism: Apium graveolens (assembly GCF_009905375.1). Lineage (NCBI taxonomy): Eukaryota > Viridiplantae > Streptophyta > Magnoliopsida > Apiales > Apiaceae > Apium > Apium graveolens. The sequence goes on along the minus strand of NC_133649.1, from coordinate 24,868,995 downwards.
ACTATTGTACAAGTTGTATCCTCTCATCGAGTCAGGCAATAATTTTTTAAATATAGTGTTGTTGTAGATCTTTAACATAACGATTACAAACCATTGTTACTATGTTAACATATAGGGTTAGAAGACAACAGTTTTAACATTACATTGTGTAATTCAGACAACGGTTTTTTAGAAAGGTTGTCCTCTAAACCATCAAACAACGGAATAAAAACAGTTGTCTGGCGAAATGAGAGCCCTACATTAAAATGAGATTTGATATCGGCCGTTAGATCGAAAAATAGCTGATATTCTTATACAACGGTTTTATGTTAAAACAAAAGTGTTGTCTTAGTTGGTCTCATACAAGCTTTTAGGTATTACGTTGTGTAATTCACACAGCAGTTTTTAGAAGTGTTGTCTTAAAAACCTTCATACAGCGGAATAAAATAGTTGTCTGAAATAGTTATTTTATAATTAAATGGGCACCACCTCATGAGCTGGCAGTGCATGATAGGTTGTAAACATATTACTCAAATTGCTGAAGTGTCACAATGACAGCCCTTGATTGAAATGAGATTAGATATTAGCCGTTAGATTGAAAAAAGCTGATATACTTACATAACAGTTTTATAATAAAAAAAGTGTTGTCTTAGTTTATCTTTACACAATGGTGTTTCAAGGAAACCATTGTAAAAGTATTACTGTATAAAATGAGATTCCCGGTAACAAAGTTCAATTTTTAAATGATTGTTTCGACGATCCAACCATACGGATGTTAAGATATATCAATTTTAGTCATATGAAAATATTATTAAAAAATTTAAAATTCATCTTGCATGTAAGGATTAGAAAAATCTAGTAAAAGTACCGCTCCCGACAATGAAACTCGTTCCAAATTTACAAGATTAATTTTTAAAATGATTTTTTCGACGATCCAACTGTACGGATGTTAAGATCTATCAATTTTAGTCATATTAAAAAATTATTAAAAAAATTGAAATTCATCTTGCATGTCAGGATTAGAAAAATCTAGTAAAATTACCCATCCCGATAACGAGACTCGTTCCTGATTTATAAGATTAATTTTTTAAATAATTTTTTCAACGATCCAACCGTACGGATGTTAAGATATATTAATTTTAGTAATATGAAGAAATTATTAAAAAATTTGAAATCCATCTTGCATGTGAGGATTAGAAAAATCTAGTAAAAGTACCGCTCTGAACAAGGAGACTCGTACCTGATTTACAAGATTAATTTTTGAAATGATTTTTTCGACGATCCAACCGTATGGATGTTAAGTTATATCAATTTTATTCATATGAAAAAATTATTAAAAAATTTGAAATCCAACTTGGATGTCAGGATTAGAAAAATCTAGTAAAAGTACCGCTCCCCACAATGGAACTCGTTCCTGATTTACAAGATTAATTTCTAAAATGATTTTTTCGACGATCTAACCGTACGGATGTTAAGATATATCAATTTTAGTCATATGAAATAAAAAATTAAAAATTTGAAATCCATCTTGCATGTGAGGATTAGAAAAATCTAGTAAATGTACACCTCCCGACAACGAGACTCGTTCCTCATTTACAAGATTAATTTTTGAAATGATTTTTTCGACAATCCAACCATACGGATGTTAAGATATATCAATTTTAGTGATATAAAAAAATTATTAAAAAATTTGAAATCCATCTTGCATGTCAAGATTAGAAAAATCTCGTAAAAGTACAGCTTCGGACAAGGAAACTCGTTCCTGATTTACAAGATTAATTTTTAAAATGATTTTTTCGATGATACAACCATACAGATGTTAAGATATATCAATTTTAGTCATTTTAAAAAAATATTAAAAAAAATTGAAATTCATCTTGCATGTCAGGATTAGAAAAATCTAGTAAAATTACCTCTCCCGACAACGAGACTCGTTCCTGATTTATAAGATTAATTTTTGAAATGATTTTTTCAATGATCCAACCGTACGGATGTTAAGATATATCAATTTTAGTCATATGAAAAAATTATTAAAAATTTTGAAATCCATTTTGGATGTCAGGATTGGAAAAATCTAGTAAAAGTACCGCTCCCTAAAATGAAATTTATTCCTGATTTTCAAGATTAATTTTTAAAATGAGTTTTTCGACGATCCAACCGTACGGATGTTAAGATATATCAGTTTCAGTCATATGAATTTTTTTTTTAAATTTGAAATCCATCTTGCATGTCAGGATTAGAAAAATCTAGTAAAAGTACCACTCCTAACAACGAGACTCGTTCCTGATTTACAAGATTAATTTTTGAAATGAGTTTTTCGATGATCCAACCGTACGGATATTAAGATATATCATTTTTAATGATATAAAAAAAATTAAAAAATTTGAAATCCATCTTGCATGTGTGGATTAGAAAAATCTAGTAAAAATACCGCTCCGGACAACGAGACTCCTTCCTGATTTACAAGATTAATTTTTGAAATGATTTTTTCAACGATCCAACTGTACGGATGTTAAGATATATCAATTTTAGTCATATGAAAAAATTATTAAAAAATTTGAAATCCATCTTGGATGTGAGGATTGGAAAAATCTAGTAAAAGTACCTCTCCCAACAACGAGACTCGTTCCCGATTTACAAGATTAATATTTAAAATTATTTTTTCAACGATCCAACCGTACCGATGTTAAGATATATCAATTTTAGTCATATGAAAAAATTATTGAGATATTTTCCTATCAACATAGTAATTTTTTTAAATAATATTTTCGAAGATCCAATTGTATTGTGATATATCGATTGTAATCATATAAAAAATTATTCAAAAAATTTTAAATTTATCTTGTATGATTTTATAATGAAAATCGAATAGAAGTGCAATTCCAAAAAATAAGGCTCTTTCTTGATTAAATAATAAATTTCTTAAAAAGTATTTTTAGGATCATCTTGCATAATGTTAATATATATTAACTTTGGTTATGTAGAAAAATAATTTAAAATTTTCAAATTTGTTTCAAATGATTTTATATAAAAAATTATGTGAAATTATTTAAAATAAAAATTATTCTATTATTATAGAGTAAAACAAAAATAAGTATTTAATTATAATATATAAATAAGAAAAATAATTTATGATTTTTTCATTTTTCACAAAAATTTTTGTTTCCCCCTTTAATTTTCATTTCCCCCTCTCTTCTAGTTTTCATTTCCCCCCTTACCTCTCCCCTTCCCCTTTCTTAGATCTGATCGGTTCTCTTTCTCCCTACTCTTCCATCTCTCTCCCACGACTCTTCTCTCTCCTCTCTTCACCTTCTACCTGGTTTTGCTTAAAATCACATGGATTAAGTGTGTATTATGATGGGTTTAGGTTTTTGAGTTTTCAAACCCTAACCATCTCACTCACCCAATCTTGTTTCTCTTTCACAAAATTGTCTATGAATTCAGCTCAACTATTAAGATTCAGTTCAAGGTTAGGTTCTATGTTTGTTGTGCTTAATTTACTCCATGGGTTTCGTCTTTTAAGGCCTTGGAGTAGAAAGAGACTGAGATTTTCCGTGTCCGAGATGGTACAAGTAATATTCTCAAGCAAAATGAGATCCTGGTTACAATTAGAGGATCCCAACAACTAGATGAAATTCTAAAGGAGTTGAAACAAAAAATCCGCACATTAAAGTAAGCTAGATGTTGATTAAGCTCAATTTCTTTTGATATATAGTTACCTTTTCTTTTCATCCACTACAAGAAATCAGGCCATTTACGACGGGTTTTTTGAACTGAAATCATCGTAATTGAGGCATTTACGACGGAAAAAATTTATCATTTTTGCTCGAGTAGTAAGTTCAGTTATTCGTCACAACATAAAATTGCGTTGGAAGTTGGGAAATAGGGGCCCACATTCTCAATAAAATAATGAATCTACTTACGACGGAATATTCCGTCATATGTTATCAACATACGACGAAAAAGAATGTCGTATGTTAGTTACTTACGACGGAGGAATCGTCAGATGTTTTCTTGTGAGACCCACCTTTGATAAAATGAAACATAAATTTACGACGCAACTATACGTCGTAAATTAGTAACTTACGACGGAATTGTGATTAACAACCGTCGTAAGTTTGTATTTCCAGAATAACCAAAATCTGATTTTGTTTTTCAGTTTCCAACCATTTTTTAAATTCTATACAATGCCAAACAAAAAGCAAATCTAAACTAGTGGAAGAACTCATATTATTTCACTATAATTGGAATAATATTCAAATATCATAAAGTACAAAAAATACATAAAAACATTAAAAGTACAGCTAACAAAGTCATATTAAATTCTACAATACATGACAAAACTTAAGTAGAAGCCACTAAATCTAACAAAATATAATGTCCTTGAGCAATTGGTTGTACATTGTTGCACACAATTCTTTATGTTACCCTCTTCTGCATGTACTCAACTTCAACAAACAAAAGCTCATTCTGCATTATTATGAAGAATAATTGTAAGAGGAAAAATGATTACTACAAAAAGGTTAATCGCTTATCAGTATCGAGCTAGAATGAAATGTCATTGTCGACTATACCTTCTTGGAGCGGATTTTGTTAAGTCATTTCTCAAGTTTGGTTTCCAGGTTTTTCAGATCCTTAACATTAAGAGAGTTTATGGCTTCACCCATCATGTTCCTGTAAAATGAATCAACTTAATTAATTAAGCAGATTATATGCATATTAGCCTAGGTATACATATTATTAATTAAAAAATGTCACCTGTTGTCCTGCTGTATATTGGTAATATCCCGACGTAATCTCGTGGCCTTTTGCTGGTAATACTGAGATTAATATTGTTCAATAAGAATTTGAAATTTCGAAACAAGTATAGTTAAGCTATGTGAGAATCAACGAGTTCCCTAAGTAAAGATACTTCTGGTACTTGGTTCAGAATTCGATTTTCTCCATCCATAAACTTGCTAAATTTATTTAGTACTTCACTTTGGAAAGATACTTAATGTATTTTAAACAGATAAATACTCTATTAGGTTACAACAATCTCAAAGCATGGAAAACGAAGAGTACTAAATACATTCTAAACACAAATTGACTCTGTTGTTCGAAGCAAAATCATAAAAAATACAAGGAAGGAGAGAAAGCAATCAAATTTACAAAAATTCAGATTCTGCCTAAATTATTTAAGCACCAATCAATATAGCAGTATAATTTTGATTAGACTCTAGAATATTTCACAAGGTTTCCGAAACATCTTGAATCATACAAAACGGATACTCGAAACTCAACTTATGATTTTTCTCGTGAATCTATACATAAGTGAAACTAAAAATATGGCATGCATTACTTTATAGTTCTACTTTTGATTTCCCTAATTGCAAACTGAAGTAAAATTAATTAAAGGCATAAAAATGAAGTGGATTAAATATGTTTGCAATCAGAAGGCCCTCGCTGTCAGCGAACTCATATCAAAATATAGGACAGGGAACATAAGACTCCAAGGGATTTACAATCTATCCAGAATTTTTGACAAAGGTTTTTCACATACAAAACACAGGAAATTGCACAGTATCAAAGTACCAGATTATAGGATGTTTCAAGAGGTTTCCAGAACATGTTTAAACTCAGAAAATGGACACTCGAAACTCAAGTTATGAATTTTGGAATTTAGGCCATTAATCCTGAAAATTCAAATTATGCACTGCACTTGTAAGCATTAGAAATATGAACACTTCCACGAATCCAAATCAATACAAGTTAAGGTATTTACTTAGTGAGCCAACAAGTACACCTAGTAAGACTTGGTCTCCTGGTAAGTAACACTAATTTGGTTGCACTTATTTCTCGATTTTCATTCAAACTTTGTGAGACCGTGTTTAATATACTTTCTTATAATCTGACTACTTATTAGAGACTTCCTTAAGTTTACCAGAAATATAATAATACACACATGAGTCCCCAATTTATCTAGAAGGAGTTACAAAACAAAATACTGGAAAAAAAATCTTTCTATAAGATGACTCAATAATCTAAACTACAAAAAAATATGATTGTGCAGTCCTTGTGCTTAAGTCACCACAAAAGCCATTTAACACAAGCTGAACTAAACAAGAGATAGAGTACAAAAATGACCAAAAAAGTTGCAATAAAACCAACACAAAAAGTTGTACCTGAAGTACAGGGACAATGAAGTACAGGGACAAAGTACTGGCCCTCCAGTTTCCCTGGCTCAGTTCCATCTGCTTGGTATCTGCTTCTTCGCAAGAAATCAATGTCTGGTCTGGAACTTTAACAACAACTTTCATAAGGATTTTTCTAATCCTGACATGCAAGATGTATTTCAATTTTTTTAATAATTTTTTCTTATGACTAAAATTGATATATCTTAACATCCGTATGGTTGGATCGTCGAAAAAATCATTTTAAAAATTAATCTTGTAAATCGGGAACGAGTCTGGTTGTCGGGAGGGGTAATTTTACAGGATTTTTCTAATCCTAACATGTAAGATGGATTTCAAATTTTTTAATAAATTTTTCATATGACTAAATTGATATATCTTAACATCCGTACGGTTGGATCGTAAAAAAAATTATTTTAAAAATTAATCTTATAAATCGGGAACGAGTCTCGTTGTTGGGAGGGGTAATTTTATAGGATTTTTCTAATCCTGACATGCAAGATGTATTTCAATTTTTTTAATAATTTTTCTTATGACTAAAATTGATATATCTTAACATCCGTATGGGTGGATAATCGAAAAAATCATTATAAAAATTAATCTTGTAAATCGGGAACGAGTCTGGTTGTCGGGAGGGGTAATTTTACAGGATTTTTCTAATACTTATATGCAAGATGGATTTCAAATTTTTTAATAATTTTTCTTATGACTAAAATTGATATATCTTAACATCCATACGGTTGGATCATCAAAAAAATCATTTTAAAAATTAATCTTGTAAATCGGGAACGAGTCTCGTTGTTGGGAGGGGTAATTTTACAGGATTTTTCTAATCCTGACACGCAATATGTATTTCAAATTTTTTAATAATTTTTTCTTATGACTAAAATTGATATATCTTGACATCCGTACCGTTGAATCGTTGAAAAAATCATTTTAAAAATTTATCTTGTAAATCGGGAACGAGTCTCGTTGTTGGTAGGGGTAATTTTACAGGATTTTTCTAATCCTGACATGCTAGATGAATTTCAAATTTTTCATAATTTTTTCTTATGACTAAAATTGATATATCTTAACATCCGTATGGTTGGATCGTCTAAATAATCATTTTAAAAATTAATCTTGTAAATCTGGAACGAGTCTCGTTGTTGGGAGGGGTAATTTTACAGGATTTTTTTTAATCCTCACATGCAAGATGAATTTCAAATTTTTTAATAATTTTTTATGACTAAAATTTATATATATTAACATCCGTACTGTTGGATCGTGAAAAAAAATATTTTAAAAATTAATCTTGTAATTTGAGAACGAGTTTCGATGTCGGGAGAGGTACTTTTACCAGATATTTCTAATCCTGACATGCAAGATGAATTTCAAAGTTTTTAATAATTTTTTCATATGACTAAAATTGATATATCTTAACATCCGTACGGTAGGATCATCAAAAAAATTCTTCAAAAAATTAATCTTGTAAATCGGGAACGAGTCTCGTTGTTGGGAGGGATAATTTTATAGGATTTTTCTAATCCTGACATGCAAGATGTATTCAAATTTTTTACTAATTTTTTCTTATGACTAAAATTGAAATATCTTAACATCCGTATGGTTGGATCGTTGAAAAAATCATTTTAAAAATTAATCTTGTAAATCGGGAACGAGTCTGGTTGTCGGGAGAGGTACATGCAAGATGGATTTCAAATTTTTTAATATTTTTTTCTTATGACTAAAATTGATATATCTTAACATCCGTATGGTTGTATCGTCGAAAAAATCATTTTGAAAATTAATCTTGTAAATCGGGAACGAGTCTGGTTGTCGGGAGAGGTAATTTCACAGGATTTTTCTAATCCTGATATGCAAGATGGATTTCAAATTTTTTAATAATTTTTTCTTATGACTAAAATTGATATATCTTAAAATCCGTACAGTTAGATCGTCAAAAAAATCATTTTAAAAATTAATCTTGTAAATCGGGAACGAATCTCGTTGTCGGGAACGGTAATTTTACAGCATTTTTCTAATCCTAACATGCAAGATGGATTTCAAATTTTTTAATAATTTTTTCGTATGACTAAAATTTATATATCTTAACATCCGTACGGTCGGATGGTCGAAAAAATAATTTTAAAAATTAATCTTGTAAATCGGGAACGAGTCTGGTTGACGGGAGGGGTAATTTTACAGGATTTTTCTAATCCTAACATGCAAGATGGATTTCAAATTTTTTAATAATTTTTTCATATGACTAAAATTGATATATCTTAACATTCGTACGGTTGGATCGTAAAAAAAAATTATTTTAAAAATTAATCTTGTAAATCGGGAACGAGTCTCGTTGTTGGGAGGGGTAATTTTATAGGATTTTTCTAATCCTGACATGCAAGATGTATTTCAAATTTTTTAATAATTTTTATTATGACTAAAATTGATATATCTTAACATCCGTATGGTTGGATCGTCGAAAAAATCATTTTAAAAATTAATCTTGTGAATGAGGAACGAGTCTCGTTGTCCGGATTGGTACTTTTACTAGATTTTTCTAATCCTGACGCGCAAGATGAATTTCAAATTTGTTAATAATTTTTTCATATGACTAAAATTGATATATCTTAACATCCGTACGGTAGGATCATAAAAAAAATTATTCTAAAAATTAATCTTGTAAATCGGGAACGAGTCTCGTTGTTGGGAGGGGTAATTTTATAGGATTTTTCTAATCCTGACATGCAAGATGTATTTCAAATTTTTTAATATTTTTTCTTATGACTAAAATTGATATATCTTAACATCTGTATGGTTGGATCGTCGAAAAAATCATTTTAAAAATTAATCTTGTAAACCGGGAAAGAGTCTGGTTGTTAGGAAAGGTAATTTTACAGGATTTTTCTAATCCTCACATGCAAGATGGATTTGAAATTTTTTAATAATTTTTTTCTTATGACTAAAATTGATATATCTTAACATCCGTACGGTTAGATCGTCAAAAAAATCTTTTTAAAAATTAATCTTGTAAATCGGGAACGAGTCTCGTTGTCGGGAACAGTAATTTTACAGCATTTTTTTAATCCTAGCATGCAAGCTGGATTTCAAATTTTTTAATAATTTTTTCGTATGACTAAAATTTATATATCTTAATATCCGTACGGTCGTATGGTCGAAAAAATCATTTTAAAAATTAATCTTGTAAATCGGGAATGAGTCTGGTTGTCGGGAGGGGTAATTTTACAGGATTTTTCTAATCCTAACATGCAAGATGGATTTCAAATTTTTTAATAAATTTTTCATATGACTAAATTGATATATCTTAACTTCCGTACGGTTGGATCGTAAAAAAAATTATTTTAAAAATTAATCTTATAAATCGGGAACGAGTCTCGTTGTTGGGAGGGGTAATTTTATAGGATTTTTCTAATCCTGACATGCAAGATGTATTTCAAATTTTTTAATAATTTTTCTTATGACTAAAAATGATATATCTTAACATCCGTATGGTTGGATCGTCGAAAAAATCATTTTAAAAATTAATCTTGTAAATCGGGAACGAGTCTGGTTGTCGGGAGGGGTAATTTTACAGGATTTTTCTAATGCTTACATGCAAGATGGATTTTAAATTTTTTAATAATTTTTCTTATGACTAAAATTGATATATCTTAACATCCGTACGGTTGGATCATCAAAAAATCATTTTAAAAATTAATCTTGTAAATCGGGAACGAGTCTCGTTGTTAGGAGGGGTAATTAATCTTGTAAATCGGGAACGAGTCTCGTTGTTAGGAGGGGTAATTTTACAGGATTTTTCTAATCCTCACATGCAATATGTATTTCAAATTTTTTAATAATTTTTTCTTATGACTAAAATTGATATATCTTAACATCCGTACCGTTGAATCGTCGAAAAAATCATTTTAAAAATTTATCTTGTAAATCGGGAACGAGTCTCGTTGTTGGTAGGGGTAATTTTACTGGATTTTTCTAATCCTGACATGCAAGATGAATTTCAAATTTTTCATAATTTTTTTTATGACTAAAATTGATATATCTTAACATCCGTATGGTTGGATCGTCTAAATAATCATTTTAAAAATTAATCTTGTAAATCTGGAACGAGTCTCGCTGTTAGGAGGGGTAATTTTACAGGATTTTTTTTAATCCTCACATGCAAGATGAATTTCAAATTTTTTAATAATTTTTTTATGACTAAAATTGATATATATTAACATCCGTATGGTTGGATCGTGGAAAAAATTATTTCAAAAATTAATCTTGTAATTTTAGAACGAGTTTCGTTGTCGGGAGAGGTACTTTTACCAGATATTTCTAATCCTGACATGCAAGATGAATTTCAAAGTTTTTAATAATTTTTTCATATGACTAAAATTGATATATCTTAGCATCCGTATGGTAGGATCATCGAAAAAATTCTTCAAAACATTAATCTTGTAAATCGGGAACGAGTCTCGTTGTTGGTAGGGGTAATTTTATAGGATTTTTCTAATCCTGACAAGCAAGATGTATTCAAATTTTTTAATAATTTTTTCTTATGACTAAAATTGATATATCTTAACATCCATATGGTTGGATCGTCGAAAAAATCATTTTAAAAATTAATCTTGTAAGTCGGGAACGAGTCTGGTTGTCGGGAGAGGTAATTTTACAGGATTTTTCTAATCCTGACATGCATGATGGATTTCAAATTTTTTTAATAATTTTTTCTTATGACTAAAATTGATATATCTTAACATCCGTATGGTTGTATCGTCAGAAAAATCATTTTAAAAATTAATCTTGTAAATCGGGAACGAGTCTGGTTGTCGGGAGAGGTAATTTCACAGGAATTTTCTAATCCTGATATGCAAGATGGATTTCAAATTTTTTAATAATTTTTTCTTATGAATAAAATTGATATATCTTAACATCCGTACAGTTAGATCTTCAAAAAATCATTTTAAAAATTAATCTTGTAAATCGGGAAAGAGCCTCGTTGTCGGGAACGGTAATTTTACAACATTTTTCTAAACCTAACATGCAAGATGGATTTCAAATTTTTTAATAATTTTTTTGTATTACTAAAATTTATATATCTTAACATCCGTACGGTCGGATGGTCGAAAAAATAATTTTAAAAATTAATCTTGTAAATCGGGAACGAGTCTGGTTGTCGGGAGGGGTAATTTTACAGGATTTTTCTAATCCTAACATGCAAGATGGATTTCAAATTTTTTAATAATTTTTTCATATGACTAAAATTGATATATCTTAACATCCGTACGGTTGGATCGTAAAAAAAAATTATTTTAAAAATTAATCTTGTAAATCGGGAACGAGTCTCGTTGTTTAGAGGGGTAATTTTATAGGATTTTTCTAAACCTAACATGCAAGATGTATTTCAAATTTTTTAATAATTTTTATTATGACTAAAATTGATATATCTTAACATCTGTATGGTTGGATCGTCGAAAAAATCATTTTAAAAATTAATCTTGTGAATCAGGAACGAGTCTCGTTGTCCGGATTGGTACTTTTACTAGATTTTTCTAATCCTGACGCGCAAGATGAATTTCAAATTTGTTAATAATTTTTTCATATGACAAAAATTGATATATCTTAACATCCGTACGGTAGGATCATCGAAAAAATCATTTTAAAAATTAATCTTGTAAATTGGGAACGAGTCTGGTTGTCGGGAGAGGTAATTTTACAGGATTTTTCTAATCCTGACATGCAAGATGGATTTCAAATTTTTTTAATAATTTTTTCTTATGACTAAAATTGATATATCTTAACATCCGTATGGTTGTATCATCGGAAAAATCATTTTAAAAATTAATCTTGTAAATCGGGAACGAGTCTGGTTGTCGGGAGAGGTAATTTCACAGGCATTTTCTAATCCTGACATGCAAGATGGATTTCAAATTTTTTAATAATTTTTTCTTAATACTAAAATTGATATATCTTAATATCCGTACAGTTATATCTTCAAAAAAATCATTTTAAAAATTAATCTTGTAAATCGGAAAAGAGCCTCGTTGTCAGGAACGGTAATTTTACAATATTTTTCTAATCCTAACATGCAAGATGGATTTCAAATTTTTTAATAATTTTTTCATATTACTAAAATTTATATATCTTAACATCCGTACGGTCGGATGGTCGAAAAAATAATTTTAAAAATTAATCTTGTAAATCGGGAACGAGTCTGGTTGTCGGGAGGGGTAATTTTACAGGATTTTTCTAATCCTAACATGCAAGATGGATTTCAAATTTTTTAATAATTTTTTCATATGACTAAAATTGATATATCTTAACATCCGTACGGTTGGATCATAAAAAAAAATTATTTTAAAAATTAATCTTGTAAATCGGGAACGAGTCTCGTTGTTGGGAGGGGTAATTTTATAGGATTTTTCTAATCCTGACATGCAAGATGTATTTCAAATTTTTTAATAATTTTTATTATGACTAAAATTGATATATCTTAACATCCGTATGGTTGGATCGTCGAAAAAATCATTTTAAAAATTAATCTTGTGAATCAGGAACGAGTCTCGTTGTCCGGATTGGTACTTTTACTAGATTTTTCTAATCCTGACGCGCAAGATGAATTTCAAATTTGTTAATAATTTTTTCATATGACAAAAATTGATATATCTTAACATCCGTACGGTAGGATCATCGAAAAAATCATTTTAAAAATTAATCTTGTAAATTGGGAACGAGTCTGGTTGTCGGGAGAGGTAATTTTACAGGATTTTTCTAATCCTGACATGCAAGATGGATTTCAAATTTTTTTAATAATTTTTTCTTATGACTAAAATTGATATATCTTAACATCCGTATGGTTGTATCATCGGAAAAATCATTTTAAAAATTAATCTTGTAAATCGGGAACGAGTCTGGTTGTCGGGAGAGGTAATTTCACAGGCATTTTCTAATCCTGACATGCAAGATGGATTTCAAATTTTTTAATAATTTTTTCTTAATACTAAAATTGATATATCTTAATATCCGTACAGTTAGATCTTCAAAAAAATCATTTTAAAAATTAATCTTGTAAATCGGGAAAGAGCCTCGTTGTCGGGAACGGTAATTTTACAATATTTTTCTAATCCTAACATGCAAGATGGATTTCAAATTTTTTAATAATTTTTTCATATTACTAAAATTTATATATCTTAACATCCGTACGGTCGGATGGTCGAAAAAATAATTTTAAAAATTAATCTTGTAAATCGGGAACGAGTCTGGTTGTCGGGAGGGGTAATTTTACAGGATTTTTCTAATCCTAACATGCAAGATGGATTTCAAATTTTTTAATAATTTTTTCATATGACTAAAATTGATATATCTTAACATCTGTACGGTTGGATCATAAAAAAAATTATTTTAAAAATTAATCTTGTAAATCGGGAACGAGTCTCGTTGTTGGGAGGGGTAATTTTATAGGATTTTTCTAATCCTGACATGCAAGATGTATTTCAAATTTTTTAATAATTTTTATTATGACTAAAATTGATATATCTTAACATCCGTATGGTTGGATTGTCGAAAAATCATTTTAAAAATTAATCTTGTGAATCAGGAACGAGTCTCGTTGTCCGGATTGGTACTTTTACTAGATTTTTCTAATCCTGACGCGCAAGATGAATTTCAAATTTGTTAATAATTTTTTCATATGACTAAAATTGATATATCTTAACATCCGTACGGTAGGATCATCGAAAAAGTTATTCTAAAAATTAATCTTGTAAATCAGGAACGAGTCTCGTTGTTGGGAGAGGTAATTTTATAGGATTTTTCTAATCCTGACATGCAAGATGTATTTCAAATTTTTTAATATTTTTTCTTATGACTAAAATTGATATATCTTAACATCCGTATGGTGGGGTCGTCGAAAAAATCATTTTAAAAATTAATCTTGTAAATCGGGAAAGAGTCTGGTTGTAAGGAGAGGTAATTTTACAGGATTTTTCTAATCCTGACATGCAAGATGGATTTGAAATTTTTTAACAATTTTTTCTTATGACTAAAATTGATATATCTTAACATTCGTACGGTTAGATCGTCAAAAAATTCTTTTTAAAAATTAATCTTGTAAATCGAGAACGAGTCTCGTTGTCGGGAACGGTAATTTTACAGCATTTTTCTAATCCTAACATGCAAGCTGGATTTCAAATTTTTTAATAATTTTTTAGTATGACTAAAATTTATATATTTTAACATCCGTACGGTCGGATGGTCGAAAAAATCATTTTAAGAATTAATCTTGTAAATCGGGAATGAGTCTGGTTGTCGGGAGGGGTAATTTTACAGGATTTTTCTAATCCTAACATGCAAGATGGATTTCAAATTTTTTAATAAATTTTTCATATTACTAAAATTGATATATCTTAACATCCGTACGGTTGGATCATCAAAAAATCATTTTAAAAATTAATCTTGTAAATCGGGAACGAGTCTCGTTGTTAGTGTTGGGTTCCGAAGGCATAAAACGCAGCGGATAAACGTAAATAAAACAAAAATTCGAAATCCAAAACAGGATCCATGTATAATTATGGGCAGATTATGGAGATAACGAATCATACCTTTCAAGAGATTAACTTTTACGAACTCAACGGAGATCCTAGCTATCACGCTTTGTGTCTACCTCTCGGAGAAACACCTCTATGGTATCCACACGAGCACCTTCAAGAACGTCTCACGAACTTGACTACGGAATGGATGTACTAGCCTCCTTCTTGACGATCTGAATTGCCTCTGCCTCTCTTTGCTGCTAGGGTTTTCTTAAAAAACGTTCAAGCCTCTTTAACCTCTCATTATCTATTTATAATGACTGATTAAAAAGGCCCATAATAGCAAAGCCCAACCCTAGTAGGTATTGGATTAAATAATAAAAACGAATTTCTATTATTTAATTAATAACTAAGTCATACTTAATTATTATGGGCAAAAACATTCCTTTTAATTCGAATTTATATTATCTCAATTAAGTCTTACTTAATTATAATAAAATTCAAATAATCATCAATTAATTTAAATCCATAATTTAAATTAACTATTCCATTAAGTGCTCTATTTGTGCGACCCTATAGGCTATTATTTAATTGGCAATAATTTTATTCTCTAATAAAATTATAAACAATGAGCGGTATCTAGTAATACATCATTGTTACCCAATTAAACAATAATTAAATCGTGATTAGATAAAACCTTTCGTGATTAATGTTTTTCCGTGTAATATAATCCCTTTAACCATACATATTATAGATTAAACTCGAGGCATGTATTTAGTCATCCTCTTCAACATTTAATCTGGGTTTACTTGATGCATGAGTAGATTATTGAAACAAATCATTATTTGAGCATGGCCATGCTTTTATAATCTCACTCAATCAAGAGGCCAATAATATCTCTCCTAATTATAGGAGGGTTAAATCCTTTATCTATCATTCATATTTCTCATACGACTCATGATATACCCGATGTCCACTTTTATCATCACCCGATCAAAAGTAACTTTTAATGTAGTCAAAGTATATTAATCCTCGTATAGAAATATAATGATTTCAAGTCAAAGGATCGTTACACCATTATCACTGTGAGTCTTTCTTATGACTTTATTAAACATGAAGAATCTCACTGTGGGTCTGTCCAGTACCATGTACTCTCACATGTACCTATGTATTGACTTCAGTATCCCCATACTTATAACCAATGAGATGTGGTTATCTTGTCAAACAACATACTAGTCTATCTATGTATTATTATTGTCCTATATAATAATACTCGACTAGGGACCTTTAAGAATATGATATATTATATAATCTCAAGTTCAAGTCATGTACTTAAACTATACAATTTGTATCATGATTCTAAGGACATTTATTATGCTAACAAAATATCGCAGTAATTAAGGTCATAATAAATACATTTATTGAATGATCAACTGACATAAAGATAAAAGAATAATGTATTGCCTCTAGGGCACCTACACTAACAATCTCCCACTTGCACTAGAGCCAATCACCCATATATCTAATACCCATGGAACTAGTGTGACCATCGTGCTTCTGCTGCGACAAGCCTTTGGTCAGTGGGTCTGCAATGTTATCATTTGTGTGCACTTTACATATGTGTATATCACCCCTTTCATTAATCTCTCGAATAAGGTGAAATCTCCTGAGTATATGTTTAGCCCGGGAGTGTGATCTAGGTTCTTTAGCCTGTGCAATGGCTCCATTATTATCGCAGTATAGATCAATGGGATCTGCGATCGATGGAACCACTCCCAAAACAGAAATGAACTTTCGAATCCAAACGGCCTCCTTAGCTGCTTCACAAGCTGCAATGTACTCAGCCTCCATTGTAGAATCAGCTACTGTTTCTTGCTTTGAACT
Organism: Apium graveolens; assembly: GCF_009905375.1. NCBI lineage: Eukaryota > Viridiplantae > Streptophyta > Magnoliopsida > Apiales > Apiaceae > Apium > Apium graveolens. The sequence goes on along the minus strand of NC_133649.1, from coordinate 24,852,449 downwards.
CTTCCAGCTTACAGCACCTCCGTTTAGACAAAACACAAAACCAGACTGTGATACAGTATCATCTCTGTCTGTTTGGAAACTTGCATCGGTGTAACCTTTTACAACGAGTTTCTCTTCTCCTCCATACACCAAGAATGAATCTTTAGTTCTTTTCAGGTACTTAAGAATATTCTTAACTGCCGTCCAGTGACCTTCACCCGGATTAGACTGGTATCTGCTCGTCATGCTCAAAGCATACGAGACATCTGGGCGAGTACATACCATTGCATACATGATAGATCCAATTGCTGAAGCATATGGAACTTTATTCATGTGGTCCTTCTCATCCAATGATTTCGGACATTGGTCCTTAGAGATCGTTATCCCTTGAGACACAGGGACATATCCCCTTTTTGCATTTTGCATTCCAAAACGATGCAAAACCTTATCAATGTATGTGCTCTGACTTAGACCGATCATCCTTCTAGATCTTTCTCTATAGATCCTCATTCCTAGAATGTAGGATGCCTCTCCTAAGTCTTTAATGGAGAAATTGCTCCCTAACCACGTCTTAACAGCCTTTAGAGAAGGTATGTCATTCCCCATTAGTAGTATATCATCAACATATAGTACTATGAATGCCACATAGCTCCCATTAACCTTCTTGTAAACACACGGTTCATCTTCGTTTTGAACAAAGCCATACTCTATGACTATTTCATCAAAACGGATATTCCATCTCCTAGAGGATTGCTTCAATCCATAAATGGATCGACGCAATTTACATACCTTGCCAGCATTCCTTGGATCGACAAAACCCTCAGGTTGTGTCATGTACACATCCTCTTCAAGGCTTCCATTAAGGAAGGCTGTTTTGACATCCATTTGCCAGATTTCATAATCATGGAATGCTGCAATGGCAAGTAAAATCCTTATAGACTTGACCATAGCCACTGGTGAGAAAGTTTCATCATAGTCAATACCATGAATTTGTTTGAAACCTTTTGCAACCAGCCTAGCTTTATAGGTCTGAACATTTCCATCCATGCCCTTTTTCTTCTTAAAAACCCATTTGCACCCTATGGGTTTTACCCCTTCAGGTGGATCAACCAAAGTCCATACTTGGTTTTCGTACATGGAATCTATCTCGGATTTCATGGCTTCAAGCCATCTCTTAGAGTCTGGACTGTTCATAGCATCTTGGTATGTGAGAGGCTCATCTTCATCTATGAGCATCAAATCACCACACTGAGTCATGAGAAATCCATATCTCTCTGGCTCATGGCGAAATCTACCAGATCTACGAACAACCTGTGTTTGTTGAGCATTATCATTATTCTGCTCTTGTTCCACTTCAGGTTCAATGCTATTTTGCGGTTCTCGATCTTCATCGAGATCTATAGTTCTCCCACTGTTTCTTTTGGAAACAAAATCTCTTTCCATGAAGACAGCATCTCGAGCAATAAACACTTTCTGCTCAGAAGGACTATAAAAATAATACGCCTTTGTTTCATTAGGGTATCCTACAAAAATGCACTCTTCGGATTTAGGTCCAAGCTTGTCAGATTCTTGACGTTTCACAAATGCCTTACATCCCCAAACTTTCATAAAGTTCATGCCTGACCGTTTCTCTTTCCATATCTCATATGGAGTCTTTTGAACCTTCTTAGTAGGAACACGGTTAAGTGTGAAAGCCGCTGTTTCTAGAGCGTAACCCCAGAAACTAATTGGAAGATCTGCATGACTCATCATCGATCGCACCATGTCCAACAAGGTGCGATTTCTCCTCTCTGAAACTCCATTCCATTGAGGTGTTCCTGGCGGAGTGAGTTGCGATACAATACCACACTCTTTCAAATACTCTCTAAATTCGGTGCTTAAGTATTCACCCCCACGATCGGATCGTAAGATCTTAATACTTGCATCTCCGCCAATTTGCTTCTCTACTTCAACCTTGTATTCTTTAAATTTTTCAAAAGAATCGGATTTGTTCTTCATAAGATATACATATCCATATCTACTGAAATCATCAGTAAATGTTATGAAGTAGTAGTAGCCTCCTCTAGCCATTACACGCATTGGGCCACATACATCACTATGTATTAGCTCCAGACGTTTAGTGGCCCTTTGACCCTTACCAGTGAAAGGGGCTTTAGTCATCTTACCAAGCAAACAAGATTCGCATTCTTGGTATGATTCAAAATCAAACTTATCCAAGTATCCATCCTTATGTAATTTGGATATGCGTTTCTCATTTATGTGGCCTAGACGACAATGCCAGAGGTATGTTTGATTTGAGTCATTTATTTTAAGTCGTTTGTTTTCTATATTACAGACAGGGTTATCTAAATCAAGAACATATAAACCATTAAATAAACGCGCAACACCATAGGTTAAATCATTCAAAGCAAAAGAGCAACTGTTGTTCTTTATTGTAAACGAAAAACCTTTCTTGTCCAAACAAGAAACAGAAATAATGTTTCTGCGAATCGCAGGCACGTAAAAACAGTCTTCTAGTTCTAAAACAAGCCCAGAGGGCATAGATAAATAATAAGTCCCTACAGCTAAAGCAGCAACTTTTGCTCCATTGCCTACTCTTAGGTCCACTTCTCCCTTAGCCAGAGTTCTACTTCTCTGCAGGCCCTGCACATTTATACAAATGTGAGAAGCACATCCAGTATCAAATACCCAGGATGTAGAAATAGACAAATTGACTTCTATAACATAAATACCTGATCCAGAAATCTGAACTGCTTTCTTTTTCTTCAGATCCTCCAAGTAAATTGGACAGTTTCTCTTCCAGTGACCATCTTTCTTACAGTAGTGACATTCACCCTTGGCCACACCACCTTTAGGCTTTAAAGCCTGTTTGGGACCTGACTTTGGTTTGGTTGTAGAATCAGATCCAATCTTCTTCTTACCCTTCCATTTTCCCTTCCCTTTGGCCTTACCTTTATTTCCCACCATCAGTATGGGAGCAGGTTCAGCTGTCTTCATGTTGGTCTCATATGTTCTCAACATATGCAACAATTCAGTAGGTGTTTTGTCAAATTCATTCATATTGTAGTTCACAACAAACTGAGTGAATTTGTTGTTCAAAGAATTCATGATTAGGTCAATACCAGTTTCCGGACCAATCGGGAAACCCAAAGTTTCAAGGTACTCAATGTAACCAATCATCTTCAGAACATGTGGGCCAACTGGTTCACTCGCCCCTTGTTTGCAATTAAAAAGTGACTTACTCGTGTTGAACCTTTCTTGACGAGTTTGGCTTGCAAACATGCTTTGCAAGTGCTCATTGATAGTATATGCATCCATATGCACATGTTGTCTTTGAAGCTCAGCACTCATAGTTGCCAACATAAGACATGCAACATCATTTGCATCATTCTCATCCTTTGTGCGTGCTGCTCGTTCATCAGCAGTAGCACCCTCAGGAAGGGGGCCTGGAGGAGGAATATCAATGACATGAAGCTTGCGCTCCTGCCTGAGGACAATCCTCAAATTCCTCTGCCAGTCTAGGAAGTTGTTTCCTCCTGTCAGCTTGTCCTTCTCAAGGACTGAACGTACGGATAGTGTGTTTGTGTTGTTTGCCATTACTCAGTATCTACAATAATAAAAGCGCAAAATAAACATTAGATTGTCTGAGTTAAAATTTTATGTTCATATGATTATGATATATTCGTAATATATCTCCCACTATTTTTTTTTTATCAAATTAATAGCCCTAACTATTAATTCGGAAAGTATATCCCATAAATCTTTCTAGTGAGCCAAGATCCATATTTCGTCATGTTCTAAGTCAACCACTGGTATCCTTAAAACATGATTATTTAGGTAGACAACAGTTGTCAATTATATCATATATAATTCTTGGATAATTTGGTGAACAACAATTGATCTTATCTATCTAATAGATTTTTAACCAAACTCTATGCTTCTAAGTTCATAATAGTTGAATATAACCGTTTATATTCACCTTATTATGATGACTCAGTTAAGTTAGACCCAATGATACAACGTCCGAATATAACCGTTTATATTCGTCACATTTCACCATGATAGATAGGAGTCCCCTGCCACTGACAGCCCTTCCCCTTATCGATCTAGGATTTAATGAGTGTTCATTCATTGGAAAGCATCTGATTAAAACTTAATATTTTTTACTTAGGGATTTTAATTTAGAACGATCATGATCCCATCATAAAGAGATTCCCAATTTTTCCTTGAATAAAATACTTCAAATCAATACTCGTCAATGGTTTGATTTCCAGGTAGTGGAGGAGTCACATCGGTCTCGCTTAAAACCCACAGCCTTACAAGTTCTATGAACCCGTTGTTGACAAAATCGCCCCATGTCAGAAATAAAGAAAATTCGTATTTTATTCCGTGTTTCATAAACACGAGAATCTCATGATCGTTTGTTAATTTTAAATCTTGAGTCGTTACAGATTTTATCTTGTTTAAAGGCATGGCATGGGTGATGTATCTAATACATACATACATCATTAATCTAATTAAAACATGCATTTTTCTACTCTACACATACTATTTATACATCATATGAAAAGTACGTAAAGTAAACGTGCAATAGTTATGGCCCAATCCTATGTGATCTTTTCAGGCTAATGAAAAGATCAAGGTCAATCTATGGTGTAAAAATAACTATTACATATGTCTTCTCTATTGCTTCCATTGTCTCCTTGGCCTCCATAGGATGCCTCCTCTTTCCCTTGTCCTTCTAGGATGTTACATTAAGAATTATACTAATGAACTTACAAAAGAACTCGAGTTACATTCGAGATAAAACAACTACAAATAGAAAACGACATGCAAGTCGTATTTATTACAAACCAAAAGAATAAACCATTACAACTAAGGTCTTAAGGCCATAACTATGCACCATGCTCAGTAACCATTAAAGAACATGATAGATCATATAAAGATGACATACTATTTATCACTTATCATGATCCAATCAAGAATAATAAATAAGTAAAGCATATGTCATAAGCACAAATTAAAAACGAAACCCTAACCACGCGGTGAGGTCGCTGGGGGGGTTCGGGGGGGCAGCGAGCCCCCCGATGGCGGAAATTTTTGCAAAATCAAGTATCAGAATACTAGAAAAACATGTATCAGAATACTATTCCAGAAGCATGTATCAGTATACACACGATCCATATCCCAGTTACCAAAAACGTGTATCAGTATACATATTTTAAGAGATCGCATACATATGAGTTATGGCAGATCTTAAACATACTAGTATCATCATATAGATCATTAACAGATTCATCATATCATTCATATAACATAACTGTTATCATGGCAGACTCATATAACATAACTGTTATCATGGCAGACTCATCACACATGCATACTTGTAAAAATACAGTAAACACGTAACCAAATCAGCCCCTTATACACGTAGCTCTGATGCCATTGTTGGGTTCCGAAGGCATAAAACGCAGCGGATAAACGTAAATAAAACAAAAATTCGAAACCCAAAAACAGGATCCATGTATAATTATGGACAGATTATGGAGATAACGAATCATACCTTTCAAGAGATTAACTTTTACGAACTCAACGGAGATCCTAGCTATCACGCTTTGTGTCTACCTCTCGGAGAAACACCTCTATGGTATCCACACGAGCACCTTCAAGAACGTCTCACGAACTTGACTACGGAATGGATGTACTAGCCTCCTTCTTGACGATCTGAATTGCCTCTGCCTCTCTTTGCTGCTAGGGTTTTCTTAAAAAACGTTCAAGCCTCTTTAACCTCTCATTATCTATTTATAATGACTGATTAAAAAGGCCCATAATAGCAAAGCCCAACCCTAGTAGGTATTGGATTAAATAATAAAAACGAATTTCTATTATTTAATTAATAACTAAGTCATACTTAATTATTATGGGCAAAAACATTCCTTTTAATTCGAATTTATATTATCTCAATTAAGTCTTACTTAATTATAATAAAATTCAAATAATCATCAATTAATTTAAATCCATAATTTAAATTAACTATTCCATTAAGTGCTCTATTTGTGCGACCCTATAGGCTATTATTTAATTGGCAATAATTTTATTCTCTAATAAAATTATAAACAATGAGCGGTATCTAGTAATACATCATTGTTACCCAATTAAACAATAATTAAATCGTGATTAGATAAAACCTTTCGTGATTAATGTTTTTCCGTGTAATATAATCCCTTTAACCATACATATTATAGATTAAACTCGAGGCATGTATTTAGTCATCCTCTTCAACATTTAATCTGGGTTTACTTGATGCATGAGTAGATTATTGAAACAAATCATTATTTGAGCATGGCCATGCTTTTATAATCTCACTCAATCAAGAGGCCAATAATATCTCTCCTAATTATAGGAGGGTTAAATCCTTTATCTATCATTCATATTTCTCATACGACTCATGATATACCCGATGTCCACTTTTATCATCACCCGATCAAAAGTAACTTTTAATGTAGTCAAAGTATATTAATCCTCGTATAGAAATATAATGATTTCAAGTCAAAGGATCGTTACACCATTATCACTGTGAGTCTTTCTTATGACTTTATTAAACATGAAGAATCTCACTGTGGGTCTGTCCAGTACCATGTACTCTCACATGTACCTATGTATTGACTTCAGTATCCCCATACTTATAACCAATGAGATGTGGTTATCTTGTCAAACAACATACTAGTCTATCTATGTATTATTATTGTCCTATATAATAATACTCGACTAGGGACCTTTAAGAATATGATATATTATATAATCTCAAGTTCAAGTCATGTACTTAAACTATACAATTTGTATCATGATTCTAAGGACATTTATTATGCTAACAAAATATCGCAGTAATTAAGGTCATAATAAATACATTTATTGAATGATCAACTGACATAAAGATAAAAGAATAATGTATTGCCTCTAGGGCACCTACACTAACAGTTAGGAGGGGTAATTAATCTTGTAAATCGGGAACGAGTCTCGTTGTTAGGAGGGGTAATTTTACAGGATTTTTCTAATCCTCACATGCAATATGTATTTCAAATTTTTTAATAATTTTTTCTTATGACTAAAATTGATATATCTTAACATCCGTACCGTTGAATCGTCGAAAAAATCATTTTAAAAATTTATCTTGTAAATCGGGAACGAGTCTCGTTGTTGGTAGGGGTAATTTTACTGGATTTTTCTAATCCTGACATGCAAGATGAATTTCAAATTTTTCATAATTTTTTTTTATGACTCAAATTGATATATCTTAACACCCGTATGGTTGGATCGTCTAAATAATCATTTTAAAAATTAATCTTGTAAATCTGGAACGAGTCTCGCTGTTAGGAGGGGTAATTTTACAGGATTTTTTTTAATCCTCACATGCAAGATGAATTTCAAATTTTTTAATAATTTTTTTATGACTAAAATTGATATATATTAACATCCGTATGGTTGGATCGTGGAAAAAATTATTTCAAAAATTAATCTTGTAATTTTAGAACGAGTTTCGTTGTCGGGAGAGGTACTTTTACCAGATATTTCTAATCCTGACATGCAAGATGAATTTCAAAGTTTTTAATAATTTTTTCATATGACTAAAATTGATATATCTTAGCATCCGTATGGTAGGATCATCGAAAAAATTCTTCAAAACATTAATCTTGTAAATCGGGAACGACTCTCGTTGTTGGTAGGGGTAATTTTATAGGATTTTTCTAATCCTGACAAGCAAGATGTATTCAAATTTTTTAATAATTTTTTCTTATGACTAAAATTGATATATCTTAACATCCATATGGTTGGATCGTCGAAAAAATCATTTTAAAAATTAATCTTGTAAGTCGGGAACTAGTCTGGTTGTCGGGAGAGGTAATTTTACAGGATTTTTCTAATCCTGACATGCATGATGGATTACAAATTTTTTTAATAATTTTTTCTTATGACTTAAATTGATATATCTTAACATCCGTATGGTTGTATCGTCAGAAAAATCATTTTAAAAATTAATCTTGTAAATCGGGAACGAGTCTGGTTGTCGGGAGAGGTAATTTCACAGGAATTTTCTAATCCTGATATGCAAGATGGATTTCAAATTTTTTAATAATTTTTTCTTATGAATAAAATTGATATATCTTAACATCCGTACAGTTAGATCTTCAAAAAAATCATTTTAAAAATTAATCTTGTAAATCGGGAAAGAGCCTCGTTGTCGGGAACGGTAATTTTACAACATTTTTCTAAACCTAACATGCAAGATGGATTTCAAATTTTTTAATAATTTTTTTGTATTACTAAAATTTATATATCTTAACATCCGTACGGTCGGATGGTCGAAAAAATAATTTTAAAAATTAATCTTGTAAATCGGGAACGAGTCTGGTTGTCGGGAGGGGTAATTTTACAGGATTTTTCTAATCCTAACATGCAAGATGGATTTCAAATTTTTTAATAATTTTTTCATATGACTAAAATTTATATATCTTAACATCCGTACGGTTGGATCGTAAAAAAAATTATTTTAAAAATTAATCTTGTAAATCGGGAACGAGTCTCGTTGTTTAGAGGGGTAATTTTATAGGATTTTTCTAAACCTAACATGCAAGATGTATTTCAAATTTTTTAATAATTTTTATTATGACTAAAATTGATATATCTTAACATCCGTATGGTTGGATCGTCGAAAAAATCATTTTAAAAATTAATCTTGTGAATCAGGAACGAGTCTCGTTGTCCGGATTGGTACTTTTACTAGATTTTTCTAATCCTGACGCGCAAGATGAATTTCAAATTTGTTAATAATTTTTTCATATGACAAAAATTGATATATCTTAACATCCGTACGGTAGGATCATCGAAAAAATCATTTTAAAAATTAATCTTGTAAATTGGGAACGAGTCTGGTTGTCGGGAGAGGTAATTTTACAGGATTTTTCTAATCCTGACATGCAAGATGGATTTCAAATTTTTTTAATAATTTTTTCTTATGACTAAAATTGATATATCTTAACATCCGTATGGTTGTATCATCGGAAAAATCATTTTAAAAATTAATCTTGTAAATCGGGAACGAGTCTGGTTGTCGAGAGAGGTAATTTCACAGGCATTTTCTAATCCTGACATGCAAGATGGATTTCAAATTTTTTAATAATTTTTTCTTAATACTAAAATTGATATATCTTAATATCCGTACAGTTAGATCTTCAAAAAAATCATTTTAAAAATTAATCTTGTAAATCGGGAAAGAGCCTCGTTGTCGGGAACGGTAATTTTACAATATTTTTCTAATCCTAACATGCAAGATGGATTTCAAATTTTTTAATAATTTTTTCATATTACTAAAATTTATATATCTTAACATCCGTACGGTCGGATGGTCGAAAAAATAATTTTAAAAATTAATCTTGTAAATCGGGAACGAGTCTGGTTGTCGGGAGGGGTAATTTTACAGGATTTTTCTAATCCTAACATGCAAGATGGATTTCAAATTTTTTAATAATTTTTTCATATGACTAAAATTGATATATCTTAACATCCGTACGGTTGGATCATAAAAAAAATTATTTTAAAAATTAATCTTGTAAATCGGGAACGAGTCTCGTTGTTGGGAGGGGTAATTTTATAGGATTTTTCTAATCCTGACATGCAAGATGTATTTCAAATTTTTTAATAATTTTTATTATGACTAAAATTGATATATCTTAACATCCGTATGGTTGGATCGTCGAAAAATCATTTTAAAAATTAATCTTGTGAATCAGGAACGAGTCTCGTTGTCCGGATTGGTACTTTTACTAGATTTTTCTAATCCTGACGCGCAAGATGAATTTCAAATTTGTTAATAATTTTTTCATATGACTAAAATTGATATATCTTAACATCCGTACGGTAGGATCATCGAAAAAGTTATTCTAAAAATTAATCTTGTAAATCAGGAACGAGTCTCGTTGTTGGGAGAGGTAATTTTATAGGATTTTTCTAATCCTGACATGCAAGATGTATTTCAAATTTTTTAATATTTTTTTCTTATGACTAAAATTGATATATCTTAACATCTGTATGGTGGGGTCGTCGAAAAAATCATTTTAAAAATTAATCTTGTAAATCGGGAAAGAGTCTGGTTGTAAGGAGAGGTAATTTTACAGGATTTTTCTAATCCTGACATGCAAGATGGATTTGAAATTTTTTAACAATTTTTTCTTATGACTAAAATTGATATATCTTAACATTCGTACGGTTAGATCGTCAAAAAATTCTTTTTAAAAATTAATCTTGTAAATCGAGAACGAGTCTCGTTGTCGGGAACGGTAATTTTACAGCATTTTTCTAATCCTAACATGCAAGCTGGATTTCAAATTTTTTAATAATTTTTTAGTATGACTAAAATTTATATATTTTAACATCCGTACGGTCGGATGGTCGAAAAAATCATTTTAAGAATTAATCTTGTAAATCGGGAATGAGTCTGGTTGTCGGGAGGGGTAATTTTACAGGATTTTTCTAATCCTAACATGCAAGATGGATTTCAAATTTTTTAATAAATTTTTCATATTACTAAAATTGATATATCTTAACTTCCGTACGGTTGGATCGTAAAAAAAATTATTTTAAAAATTAATCTTATAAATCGGGAACGAGTCTCGTTGTTGGGAGGGGTAATTTTATAGGATTTTTCTAATCCTGACATGCAAGATGTATTTCAAATTTTTTAATAATTTTTCTTATGACTAAAATTGATATATCTTAACATCCGTATGGTTGGATCGTCGAAAAAATCATTTTAAAAATTAATCTTGTAAATCGGTAATGAGTCTGGTTGTCGGGAGGGGTAATTTTACATGATTTTTCTAATCCTGACATGCAAGATGGATTTCAAATTTTTCATAATTGTTTCTTATGACTAAAATTGATATATCTTAACATCCGTATGGTTGGATCGTCGAAAAAATCATTTTAAAAATTAATCTTGTGAATGAGGAACGAGTCTCGTTGTCCGGATTGGTACTTTTACTAGATTTTTCTAATCCTGACGCGCAAGATGAATTTCAAATTTGTTAATAATTTTTTCATATGACTAAAATTGATATATCTTAACATCCGTATGGTAGGATCATCGAAAAAATTATTCTAAAAATTAATCTTGTAAATCGGGAACGAGTCTCGTTGTTGGGAGGGGTAATTTTATAGGATTTTTCTAATCCTGACATGCAAGATGTATTTCAAATTTTTTAATATTTTTTTCTTATGACTAAAATTGATATATCTTAACATCCGTATGGTTGGATCGTCGAAAAAATCATTTTAAAAATTAATCTTGTAAACCGGGAAAGAGTCTGGTTGTTAGGAGAGGTAATTTTACAGGATTTTTCTAATCCTCACATGCAAGATGGATTTGAAATTTTTTAATAATTTTTTCTTATGACTAAAATTGATATATCTTAACATCCGTACGGTTAGATCATCAAAAAAATCCTTTTAAAAATTAATCTTGTAAATCGGGAACGAGTCTCGTTGTCGGGAACGGTAATTTTACAGCATTTTTTTAATCCTAACATGCAAGCTGGATTTCAAATTTTTTAATAATTTTTTCGTATGACTAAAATTTATATATCTTAACATCCGTACGGTCGTATGGTCGAAAAAATCATTTTAAAAATTAATCTTGTAAATCGGGAATGAGTCTGGTTGTCGGGAGGGGTAATTTTACAGGATTTTTCTAATCCTAACATGCAAGATGGATTTCAAATTTTTTAATAAATTTTTCATATGACTAAATTGATATATCTTAACTTCCGTACGGTTGGATCGTAAAAAAAATTATTTTAAAAATTAATCTTATAAATCGGGAACGAGTCTCGTTGTTGGGAGGGGTAATTTTATAGGATTTTTCTAATCCTGACATGCAAGATGTATTTCAAATTTTTTAATAATTTTTCTTATGATTAAAATTGATATATCTTAACATCCGTATGGTTGGATCATCGAAAAAATCATTTTAAAAATTAATCTTGTAAATCGGGAACGAGTCTGGTTGTCGGGAGGGGTAATTTTACAGGATTTTTCTAATGCTTACATGCAAGATGGATTTCAAATTTTTTAATAATTTTTCTTATGACTAAAATTGATATATCTTAACATCCGTACGGTTGGATCATCAAAAAATCATTTTAAAAATTAATCTTGTAAATCGGGAACGAGTCTCGTTGTTGGGAGGGGTAATTTTACAGGATTTTTCTAATCCTCACATGCAATATGTATTTCAAATTTTTTAATAATTTTTTCTTATGACTAAAATTGATATATCTTAACATCCGTACCGTTGAATCATCGAAAAAATCATTTTAAAAATTTATCTTGTAAATCGGGAACGAGTCTCGTTGTTGGTAGGGGTAATTTTATAGGATTTTTCTAATCCTGACATGCAAGATGTATTTCAAATTTTTTAATATTTTTTTCTTATGACTAAAATTGATATATCTTAACATCCGTATGGTTGGATCGTCGAAAAAATCATTTTAAAAATTAATCTTGTAAACCGGGAAAGAGTCTGGTTGTTAGGAGAGGTAATTTTACAGGATTTTTCTAATCCTCACATGCAAGATGGATTTGAAATTTTTTAATAATTTTTTCTTATGACTAAAATTGATATATCTTAACATCCGTACGGTTAGATCATCAAAAAAATCTTTTTAAAAATTAATCTTGTAAATCGGGAACGAGTCTCGTTGTCGGGAACGGTAATTTTACAGCATTTTTTTAATCCTAACATGCAAGCTGGATTTCAAATTTTTTAATAATTTTTTCGTATGACTAAAATTTATATATCTTAACATCCGTACGGTCGTATGGTCGAAAAAATCATTTTAAAAATTAATCTTGTAAATCGGGAATGAGTCTGGTTGTCGGGAGGGGTAATTTTACAGGATTTTTCTAATCCTAACATGCAAGATGGATTTCAAATTTTTTAATAAATTTTTCATATGACTAAATTGATATATCTTAACTTCCGTACGGTTGGATCGTAAAAAAAATTATTTTAAAAATTAATCTTATAAATCGGGAACGAGTCTCGTTGTTGGGAGGGGTAATTTTATAGGATTTTTCTAATCCTGACATGCAAGATGTATTTCAAATTTTTTAATAATTTTTCTTATGACTAAAATTGATATATCTTAACATCCGTATGGTTGGATCATCGAAAAAATCATTTTAAAAATTAATCTTGTAAATCGGGAACGAGTCTGGTTGTCGGGAGGGGTAATTTTACAGGATTTTTCTAATGCTTACATGCAAGATGGATTTCAAATTTTTTAATAATTTTTCTTATGACTAAAATTGATATATCTTAACATCCGTACGGTTGGATCATCAAAAAATCATTTTAAAAATTAATCTTGTAAATCGGGAACGAGTCTCGTTGTTGGGAGGGGTAATTTTACAGGATTTTTCTAATCCTCACATGCAATATGTATTTCAAATTTTTTAATAATTTTTTCTTATGACTAAAATTGATATATCTTAGCATCCGTACCGTTGAATCATCGAAAAAATCATTTTAAAAATTTATCTTGTAAATCGGGAACGAGTCTCGTTGTTGGTAGGGGTAATTTTACAGGATTTTTCTAATCCTGACATGCAAGATGAATTTCAAATTTTTCATAATTTTTTTTTATGACTAAAATTGATATATCTTAACTTCCGTATGGTTGGATTGTCTAAATAATCATTTTAAAAATTAATCTTGTAAATCTGGAACGAGTCTCGTTGTTAGGAGGGGTAATTTTACAGGATTTTTTTTAATCCTCACATGCAAGATGAATTTCAAATTTTTTAATAATTTTTTTATGACTAAAATTGATATATATTAACATCCGTATGGTTGGATCGTGGAAAAAATTATTTCAAAAATTAATCTTGTAATTTGAGAACGAGTTTCGTTGTCGGGAGAGGTACTTTTACCAGATATTTCTAATCCTGACATGCAAGATGAATTTCAAAGTTTTTAATAATTTTTTCATATGACTAAAATTGATATATCTTAGCATCCGTACGGTAGGATCATCAAAAAAATTCTTCAAAACATTAATCTTGTAAATCGGGAACGAGTCTCGTTGTTGGGAGGGGTAATTTTATAGGATTTTTCTAATCCTGACATGCAAGATGTATTCAAATTTTTTAATAATTTTTTCTTATGACTAAAATTGATATATCTTAACATCCATATGGTTGGATCGTCGAAAAAATCATTTTAAAAATTAATCTTGTAAGTCGGGAACGAGTCTGGTTGTCGGGAGAGGTAATTTTACAGGATTTTTCTAATCCTGACATGCAAGATGGATTTCAAATTTTTTTAATAATTTTTTCTTATGACTAAAATTGATATATCTTAACATCCGTATGGTTGTTTCGTCGGAAAAATCATTTTAAAAATTAATCTTGTAAATCGGGAACGAGTCTGGTTGTCGGGAGAGGTAATTTCACAGGAATTTTCTAATCCGGATATGCAAGATGGATTTCAAATTTTTTAATAATTTTTTCTTATGAATAAAATTGATATATCTTAACATCCGTACAGTTAGATCTTCAAAAAAATCATTTTAAAAATTAATCTTGTAAATCGGGAAAGAGCCTCGTTGTCGGGAACGGTAATTTTACAACATTTTTCTAAACCTAACATGCAAGATGGATTTCAAATTTTTTAATAATTTTTTCGTATTACTAAAATTTATATATCTTAACATCCGTACGGTCGGATGGTCGAAAAAATAATTTTAAAAATTAATCTTGTAAATCGGGAACGAGTCTGGTTGTCGGGAGGGGTAATTTTACAGGATTTTTCTAATCCTAACATGCAAGATGGATTTCAAATTTTTTAATAATTTTTTCATATGACTAAAATTGATATATCTTAACATCCGTACGGTTGGATCGTAAAAAAAATTATTTTAAAAATTAATCTTGTAAATCGGGAACGAGTCTCGTTGTTTAGAGGGGTAATTTTATAGGATTTTTCTAATCCTGGCATGCAAGATGTATTTCAAATTTTTTAATAATTTTTATTATGACTAAAATTGATATATCTTAACATCCGTATGGTTGGATCGTCGAAAAAATCATTTTAAAAATTAATCTTGTGAATCAGGAACGAGTCTCGTTGTCCGGATTGGTACTTTTACTAGATTTTTCTAATCCTGACGCGCAAGATGAATTTCAAATTTGTTAATAATTTTTTCATATGACAAAAATTGATATATCTTAACATCCGTACGGTAGGATCGTCGAAAAAATCATTTTAAAAATTAATCTTGTAAATCGGGAACGAGTCTGGTTGTCGGGAGGGGTAATTTTACAGGATTTTTCTAATGCTTACATGCAAGATGGATTTCAAATTTTTTAATAATTTTTCTTATGACTAAAATTGATATATCTTAACATCCGTACGGTTGGATCATCAAAAAATCATTTTAAAAATTAATCTTGTAAATCGGGAACGAGTCTCGTTGTTGGGAGGGGTAATTTTACAGGATTTTTCTAATCCTCACATGCAATATGTATTTCAAATTTTTTAATAATTTTTTCTTATGACTAAAATTGATATATCTTAACATCCGTACCGTTGAATCGTCGAAAAAATCATTTTAAAAATTTATCTTGTAAATCGGGAACGAGTCTCGTTGTTGGTAGGGGTAATTTTACAGGATTTTTCTAATCCTGACATGCAAGATGAATTTCAAATTTTTCATAATTTTTTTTTATGACTAAAATTGATATATCTTAACATCCGTATGGTTGGATCGTCTAAATAATCATTTTAAAAATTAATCTTGTAAATCTGGAACGAGTCTCGTTGTTAGGAGGGGTAATTTTACAGGATTTTTTTTAATCCTCACATGCAAGATGAATTTCAAATTTTTTAATAATTTTTTTATGACTAAAATTGATATATATTAACATCCGTATGGTTGGATCGTGGAAAAAATTATTTCAAAAATTAATCTTGTAATTTGAGAACGAGTTTCATTGTCGGGAGAGGTACTTTTACCAGATATTTCTAATCCTGACATGCAAGATGAATTTCAAAGTTTTTAATAATTTTTTCATATGACTAAAATTGATATATCTTAGCATCCGTACGGTAGGATCATCAAAAAAATTCTTCAAAACATTAATCTTGTAAATCGGGAACGAGTCTCGTTGTTGGGAGGGGTAATTTTATAGGATTTTTCTAATCCTGACATGCAAGATGTATTCAAATTTTTTAATAATTTTTTCTTATGACTAAAATTGATATATCTTAACATCCATATGGTTGGATCGTCGAAAAAATCATTTTAAAAATTAATCTTGTAAGTCGGGAACGAGTCTGGTTGTCGGGAGAGGTAATTTTACTGGATTTTTCTAATCCTGACATGCAAGATGGATTTCAAATTTTTTTAAATTTTTTTTCTTATGACTAAAATTGATATATCTTAACATCCGTATGGTTGTATCGTCGGAAAAATCATTTTAAAAATTAATCTTGTAAATCGGGAACGAGTCTGGTTGTCGGGAGAGGTAATTTCACAGGAATTTTCTAATCCTGATATGCAAGATGGATTTCAAATTTTTTAATAATTTTTTCTTATGAATAAAATTGATATATCTTAACATCCATACAGTTAGATCTTCAAAAAAATCATTTTAAAAATTAATCTTGTAAATCGGGAAAGAGCCTCGTTGTCGGGAACGGTAATTTTACAACATTTTTCTAAACCTAACATGCAAGATGGATTTCAAATTTTTTAATAATTTTTTCGTATTACTAAAATTTATATATCTTAACATCCGTACGGTCGGATGGTCGAAAAAATAATTTTAAAAATTAATCTTGTAAATCGGGAATGAGTCTAGTTGTCGGGAGGGGTAATTTTACAGGATTTTTCTAATCCTAACATGCAAGATGGATTTCAAATTTTTTAATAATTTTTTCATATGACTAAAATTGATATATCTTAACATCCGTACGGTTGGATCGTAAAAAAAATTATTTTAAAAATTAATCTTGTAAATCGGGAACGAGTCTCGTTGTTTAGAGGGGTAATTTTATAGGATTTTTCTAATCCTGACATGCAAGATGTATTTCAAATTTTTTAATAATTTTTATTATGACTAAAATTGATATATCTTAACATCCGTATGGTTGGATCGTCGAAAAAATCATTCTAAAAATTAATCTTGTGAATCAGGAACGAGTCTCGTTGTCCGGATTGGTACTTTTACTAGATTTTTCTAATCCTGACGCGCAAGATGAATTTCAAATTTGTTAATAATTTTTTCATATGACAAAAATTGATATATCTTAACATCCGTACGGTAGGATCGTCGAAAAAATCATTTTAAAAATTAATCTTGTAAATCGGGAACGAGTCTTGTTGTCGGGAGGGGTAATTTTACAGGATTTTTCTAATGCTTACATGCAAGATGGATTTCAAATTTGTTAATAATTTTTCTTATGACTAAAATTGATATATCTTAACATCCGTACGGTTAGATCATCAAAAAATCATTTTAAAAATTAATCTTGTAAATCGGGAACGAGTCTCGTTGTTGGGAGGGGTAATTTTACAGGATTTTTCTAATCCTCACATGCAATATGTATTTCAAATTTTTTAATAATTTTTTCTTATGACTAAAATTGATATATCTTAACATCCGTACCGTTGAATCGTCGAAAAAATCATTTTAAAAATTTATCTTGTAAATCGGGAACGAGTTTCGTTGTTGGTAGGGGTAATTTTACAGGATTTTTCTAATCCTGACATGCAAGATGCATTTCAAATTTTTCATAATTTTTTTTGACTAAAATTGATATATCTTAACATCCGTATGGTTGGATCGTCTAAATAATCATTTTAAAAATTAATCTTGTAAATCTGGAACGAGTCTCGTTGTTAGGAGGGGTAATTTTACAGGATTTGTTTTAATCCTCACATGCAAGATGAATTTCAAATTTTTTAATAATTTTTTTATGACTAAAATTGATATATATTAACATCCGTATGGTTGGATCGTGGAAAAAATTATTTCAAAAATTAATCTTGTAATTTGAGAACGAGTTTCGTTGTCGGGAGAGGTACTTTTACCAGATATTTCTAATCCTGACATGCAAGATGAATTTCAAAGTTTTTAATAATTTTTTCATATGACTAAAATTGATATATCTTAGCATCCGTATGGTAGGATCATCGAAAAAATTCTTCAAAACATTAATCTTGTAAATCGGGAACGAGTCTCGTTGTTGGGAGGGGTAATTTTATAGGATTTTTCTAATCCTGACATGCAAGATGTATTCAAATTTTTTAATAATTTTTTCTTATGACTAAAATTGATATATCTTAACATCCATATGGTTGGATCGTCGAAAAAATCATTTTAAAAATTAATCTTGTAAGTCGGGAACGAGTCTGGTTGTCGGGAGAGGTAATTTTACAGGATTTTTCTAATCCTGACATGCAAGCTGGATTTCAAATTTTTTTAATAATTTTTTCTTATGACTAAAATTGATATATCTTAACATCCGTATGGTTGTATCGTCGTAAAAATCATTTTAAAAATTAATCTTGTAAATCGGGAACGAGTCTGGTTGTCGGGAGAGGTAATTTCACAGGAATTTTCTAATCCTGATATGCAAGATGGATTTCAAATTTTTTAATAATTTTTTCTTATGAATAAAATTGATATATCTTAACATCCGTACAGTTAGATCTTCAAAAAAATTATTTTAAAAATTAATCTTGTAAATCGGGAAAGAGCCTCGTTGTCGGGAACGGTAATTTTACAACATTTTTCTAAACCTAACATGCAAGATGGATTTCAAATTTTTTAATAATTTTTTCGTATTACTAAAATTTATATATCTTAACATCCGTATGGTCGGATGGTCGAAAATATAATTTTAAAAATTAATCTTGTAAATCGGGAACGAGTCTGGTTGTCGGGAGGGGTAATTTTACAGGATTTTTCTAATCCTAACATGCAAGATGAATTTCAAATTTTTTAATAATTTTTTCATATGACTAAAATTGATATATCTTAACATCCGTACGGTTGGATCGTAAAAAAAATTATTTTAAAAATTAATCTTGTAAATCGGGAACGAGTCTCGTTGTTTAGAGGGGTAATTTTATAGGATTTTTCTAATCCTGACATGCAAGATGTATTTCAAATTTTTTAGTAATTTTTATTATGACTAAAATTGATATATCTTAACATCCGTATAGTTGGATCGTCGAAAAAATCATTTTAAAAATTAATCTTGTGAATCAGGAACGAGTCTCGTTGTCCGGATTGGTACTTTTACTAGATTTTTCTAATCCTGACGCGCAAGATGAATTTCAAATTTGTTAATAATTTTTTCATATGACAAAAATTGATATATCTTAACATCCGTACGGTAGGATCGTCGAAAAAATCATTTTAAAAATTAATCTTGTAAATTGGGAACGAGTCTGGTTGTCGGGAGAGGTAATTTTACAGGATTTTTCTAATCCTGACATGCAAGATGGATTTCAAATTTTTTTTATAATTTTTTCTTATGACTAAAATTGATATATCTTAACATCCGTATGGTTGTATTATCGGAAAAATCATTTTAAAAATTAATCTTGTAAATCGGGAACGAGTCTGGTTGTCGGGAGAGGTAATTTCACAGGAATTTTCTAATCCTGACATGCAAGATGGATTTCAAATTTTTTAATAATTTTTTCTTATGACTAAAATTGATATATCTTAACATCCGTACAGTTAGATCTTCAAAAAAATCATTTTAAAAATTAATCTTGTAAATCGGGAAAGAGCCTCGTTGTCGGGAACGGTAATTTTACAACATTTTTCTAATCCTAACATGCAAGATGGATTTCAAATTTTTTAATAACTTTTTCGTGTTACTAAAATTTATATATCTTAACATCCGTACGGCCGGATGGTCGAAAAAATATTTTAAAAATTAATCTTGTAAATCGGGAACGAGTCTGGTTGTCGGGAGGGGTAATTTTACAGGATTTTTCTAATCCTAAAATGCAAGATGGATTTCAAATTTTTTAATAATTTTTTCATATGACTAAAATTGATATATCTTAACATCCGTATGGATGGATCATAAAAAAAATTATTTTAAAAATTAATCTTGTAAATCGGGAACGAGTCTCGTTGTTGGGAGGGGTAATTTTATAGGATTTTTCTAATCCTGACATGCAAGATGTATTTCAAATTTTTTAATAATTTTTATTATGACTAAAATTGATATATCTTAACATCCGTATGGTTGGATCGTCGAAAAAATCATTTTAAAAATTAATCTTGTGAATCAGGAACGAGTCTCGTTGTCCGGATTGGTACTTTTACTAGATTTTTCTAATCCTGACGCGCAAGATGAATTTCAAATTTGTTAATAATTTTTTCATATGACTAAAATTGATATATCTTAACATCCGTACGGTAGGATCATCGAAAAAATTATTCTAAAAATTAATCTTGTAAATCAGGAACGAGTCTCGTTGTTGGGAGAGGTAATTTTATAGGATTTTTCTAATCCTGACATGCAAGATGTATTTCAAATTTTTTAATATTTTTTTCTTATGACTAAAATTGATATATCTTAACATCCGTATGGTGGGGTCGTCGAAAAAATCATTTTAAAAATTAATCTTGTAAATCGGGAAAGAGTCTGGTTGTTAGGAGAGGTAATTTTACAGGATTTTTCTAATCCTGACATGCAAGATGGATTTGAAATTTTTTAATAATTTTTTCTTATGACAAAATTGATATATCTTAACATTCGTACGGTTAGATCGTTAAAAAATTCTTTTTAAAAATTAATCTTGTAAATCGAGAATGAGTCTGATTGTCGGGAACGGTAATTTTACAGCATTTTTCTAATCCTAACATGCAAGCTGGATTTCAAATTTTTTAATAATTTTTTCGTATGACTAAAATTTATATATTTTAACATCCGTACGGTCGGATGGTCGAAAAAATCATTTTAAGAATTAATCTTGTAAATCGGGAATGAGTCTGGTTGTCGGGAGGGGTAATTTTACAGGATTTTTCTAATCCTAACATGCAAGATGGATTTTAAATTTTTTAATAAATTTTTCATATTACTAAAATTGATATATCTTAACATCCATACGGTTGGATCGTAAAAAAAATTATTTTAAAAATTAATCTTATAAATCGGGAACGAGTCTCGTTGTTGGGAGGGGTAATTTTATAGGATTTTTCTAATCCTGACATGCAAGATGTATTTCAAATTTTTTAATAATTTTTCTTATGACTAAAATTGATATATCTTAACATCCGTTTGGTTAGATCGTCGAAAAAATCATTTTAAAAATTAATCTTGTAAATCGGGAACGAGTCTGGTTGTCGGGAGGGGTAATTTTACAGGATTTTTCTAATGCTTACATGCAAGATGGATTTCAAATTTTTTAATAATTTTTCTTATGACTAAAATTGATATATCTTAACATCCGTACGGTTGGATCATCAAAAAAATTATTTTAAAAATTAATCTTGTAAATCGGGAACGAGTCTCGTTGTTGGGAGGGGTAATTTTACAGGATTTTTCTAATCCTGACATGCAAGATGTATTTCAAATTTTTTAATAATTTTTTCTTATGACTAAAATTGATATATCTTAACATCCGTACCGTTGAATCGTCGAAAAAATCATTTTAAAAATTTATCTTGTAAATCGGGAAAGAGTCTCGTTGTTGGTTGGGGTAATTTTACAGGATTTTTCTAATCCTGACATGCAAGATGAATTTCAAATTTTTCATAATTTTTTCTTATGACTAAAATTGATATATCTTAACATCCGTATGGTTGGATCGTCTAAATAATCATTTTAAAAATTAATCTTGTAAATCTGGAACGAGTCTCGTTGTTGGGAGGGGTAATTTTGCAGGATTTTTTTTAATCCTCACATGCAAGATGAATTTCAAATTTTTTAATAATTTTTTTATGACTAAAATTGATATATATTAACATCCGTAAGGTTGGATCGTGGAAAAAATTATTTTAAAAATTAATCTTGTAATTTGAGAACGAGTTTCGTTGTCGGGAGAGGTACTTTTACCAGATATTTCTAATCCTGACATGCAAGATGAATTTCAAAGTTTTTAATAATTTTTTCATATGACTAAAATTGATATATCTTAACATCCGTACGGTAGGATCATCGAAAAAATTCTTCAAAAAATTAATCTTGTAAATCGGGAACGAGTCTCGTTGTTGGGAGGGGTAATTTTATAGGATTTTTCTAATCCTGACATGCAAGATGTATTCTAATTTTTTAATAATTTTTTCTTATGACTAAAATTGATATATCTTAACATCCGTATGGTTGGATCGTCGAAAAAATCATTTTAAAAATTAATCTTGTAAATCGGGAACGAGTCTGGTTGTTGGGAGGGGTAATTTTACAGGCTTTTTCTAATCCTAACATGCAAGATGGATTTCAAATTTTTTAATAATTTTTTCATATGACTAAAATTGATATATCTTAACATCCGTACGGTTGGATCGTAAAAAAAATTATTTTAAAAATTAATCTTCTAAATCGGGAACGAGTCTCGTTGTTGGGAGGGGTAATTTTATAGGATTTTTCTAATCCTGACATGCAAGATGTATTTCAAATTTTTTAATAATTTTTATTATGACTAAAATTTATATATCTTAACATCCGTATGGTTGGATCGTCGAAAAAATCATTTTAAAAATTAATCTTGTTAATCAGGAACGAGTCTCGTTGTCTGGATTGGTACTTTTACTAGATTTTTCTAATCCTGACGTGCAAGATGAATTTCAAATTTGTTAATAATTTTTTCATATGACTAAAATTGATATATCTTAACATCCGTACGGTAGGATCATCCAAAAAATTATTCTAAAAATTAATCTTGTAAATCGGGAACGAGTCTCGTTTTTGGGAGGGGTAATTTTATAGGATTTTTCTAATCCTGACATGCAAGATGTATTTCAAATTTTTTAATATTTTTTTCTTATGACTAAAATTGATATATCTTAATATCCGTATGGTTGGATCGTCGAAAAAATCATTTTAAAAATTAATCTTGTAAATCGGGAACGAGTCTGGTTGTCGGGAGGGGTAATTTTACAGGATTTTTCTAATGCTTACATGCAAGATGGATTTCAAATTTTTTAATAATTTTTCTTATGACAAAATTGATATATCTTAACATTCGTACGGTTAGATCGTTAAAAAATTCTTTTTAAAAATTAATCTTGTAAATCGAGAACGAGTCTGATTGTCGGGAACGGTAATTTTACAGCATTTTTCTAATCCTAACATGCAAGCTGGATTTCAAATTTTTTAATAATTTTTTCGTATGACTAAAATTTATATATTTTAACATCCGTACGGTCGGATGGTCGAAAAAATCATTTTAAGAATTAATCTTGTAAATCGGGAATGAGTCTGGTTGTCGGGAGGGGTAATTTTACAGGATTTTTCTAATCCTAACATGCAAGATGGATTTTAAATTTTTTAATAAATTTTTCATATTACTAAAATTGATATATCTTAACATCCGTATGGATGGATCATAAAAAAAATTATTTTAAAAATTAATCTTATAAATCGGGAACGAGTCTCGTTGTTGGGAGGGGTAATTTTATAGGATTTTTCTAATCCTGACATGCAAGATGTATTTCAAATTTTTTAATAATTTTTCTTATGACTAAAATTGATATATCTTAACATCCGTTTGGTTGGATCGTCGAAAAAATCATTTTAAAAATTAATCTTGTAAATCGGGAACGAGTCTGGTTGTCGGGAGGGGTAATTTTACAGGATTTTTCTAATGCTTACATGCAAGATGGATTTCAAATTTTTTAATAATTTTTCTTATGACTAAAATTGATATATCTTAACATCCGTACGGTTGGATCATCAAAAAAATTATTTTAAAAATTAATCTTGTAAATCGGGAACGAGTCTCGTTGTTGGGAGGGGTAATTTTACAGGATTTTTCTAATCCTGACATGCAAGATGTATTTCAAATTTTTTAATAATTTTTTCTTATGACTAAAATTGATATATCTTAACATCCGTACCGTTGAATCGTCGAAAAAATCATTTTAAAAATTTATCTTGTAAATCGGGAAAGAGTCTCGTTGTTGGTTGGGGTAATTTTACAGGATTTTTCTAATCCTGACATGCAAGATGAATTTCAAATTTTTCATAATTTTTTCTTATGACTAAAATTGATATATCTTAACATCCGTATGGTTGGATCGTCTAAATAATCATTTTAAAAATTAATCTTGTAAATCTGGAACGAGTCTCGTTGTTGGGAGGGGTAATTTTGCAGGATTTTTTTTAATCCTCACATGCAAGATGAATTTCAAATTTTTTAATAATTTTTTTATGACTAAAATTGATATATATTAACATCCGTAAGGTTGGATCGTGGAAAAAATTATTTTAAAAATTAATCTTGTAATTTGAGAACGAGTTTCGTTGTCGGGAGAGGTACTTTTACCAGATATTTCTAATCCTGACATGCAAGATGAATTTCAAAGTTTTTAATAATTTTTTCATATGACTAAAATTGATATATCTTAACATCCGTACGGTAGGATCATCGAAAAAATTCTTCAAAAAATTAATCTTGTAAATCGGGAACGAGTCTCGTTGTTGGGAGGGGTAATTTTATAGGATTTTTCTAATCCTGACATGCAAGATGTATTCTAATTTTTTAATAATTTTTTCTTATGACTAAAATTGATATATCTTAACATCCGTATGGTTGGATCGTCGAAAAAATCATTTTAAAAATTAATCTTGTAAATCGGGAACGAGTCTGGTTGTTGGGAGGGGTAATTTTACAGGCTTTTTCTAATCCTAACATGCAAGATGGATTTCAAATTTTTTAATAATTTTTTCATATGACTAAAATTGATATATCTTAACATCCGTACGGTTGGATCGTAAAAAAAATTATTTTAAAAATTAATCTTCTAAATCGGGAACGAGTCTCGTTGTTGGGAGGGGTAATTTTATAGGATTTTTCTAATCCTGACATGCAAGATGTATTTCAAATTTTTTAATAATTTTTATTATGACTAAAATTTATATATCTTAACATCCGTATGGTTGGATCGTCGAAAAAATCATTTTAAAAATTAATCTTGTTAATCAGGAACGAGTCTCGTTGTCTGGATTGGTACTTTTACTAGATTTTTCTAATCCTGACGTGCAAGATGAATTTCAAATTTGTTAATAATTTTTTCATATGACTAAAATTGATATATCTTAACATCCGTACGGTAGGATCATCCAAAAAATTATTCTAAAAATTAATCTTGTAAATCGGGAACGAGTCTCGTTTTTGGGAGGGGTAATTTTATAGGATTTTTCTAATCCTGACATGCAAGATGTATTTCAAATTTTTTAATATTTTTTTCTTATGACTAAAATTGATATATCTTAATATCCGTATGGTTGGATCGTCGAAAAAATCATTTTAAAAATTAATCTTGTAAATCGGGAACGAGTCTGGTTGTCGGGAGGGGTAATTTTACAGGATTTTTCTAATGCTTACATGCAAGATGGATTTCAAATTTTTTAATAATTTTTCTTATGACTAAAATTGATATATCTTAACATCCGTACGGTTGGATCATCAAAAAATTCATTTTAAAAATTAATCTTGTAAATCGGGAACGAGTCTCGTTGTTGGGAGGGGTAATTTTACCGGATTTTTCTAATCCTCACATGCAATATGTATTTCAAATTTTTTAATAATTTTTTCTTATGACTAAAATTGATATATCTTAACATCCGTACCGTTGAATCATCGAAAAAATCATTTTAAAAATTTATCTTGTAAATCGGGAACGAGTCTCGTTGTTGGTAGGGGTAATTTTACAGGATTTTTCTAATCCTGACATGCAAGATGAATTTCAAATTTTTCATAATTTTTTTTTATGACTAAAATTGATATATCTTAACATCTGTATGGTTGGATCATCTAAATAATCATTTTAAAAATTAATCTTGTAAATCTGGAACGAGTCTCGTTGTTAGGAGGGGTAATTTTACAGGATTTTTTTTAATCCTCACATGCAAGATGAATTTCAAATTTTTTAATAATTTTTTTATGACTAAAATTGATATATATTAACATCTGTACAGTTGGATCGTGGAAAAAATTATTTTAAAAATTAATCTTGTAATTTGAGAACGAGTTTCGTTGTCGGGAGAGGTACTTTTACCAGATATTTCTAATCCTGACATGCAAGATGAATTTCAAAGTTTTTAATAATTTTTTCATATGACTAAAATTGATATATCTTAACATCCGTACGGTAGGATCATCGAAAAAATTCTTCAAAAAATTAATCTTGTAAATCGGGAACGAGTCTCGTTGTTGGGAGGGGTAATTTTATAGGATTTTTCTAATCCTGACATGCAAGATGTATTCAAATTTTTTAATAATTTTTTCTTATGACTAAAATTGATATATCTTAACATCCGTATGGTTGGATCGTCGAAAAAATCATTTTAAAAATTAATCTTGTAAATCGGGAACGAGTATGGTTGTCCGGAGAGGTAATTTCACAGGAATTTTCTAATCCTGATATGCAAGATGGATTTCAGATTTTTTAATAATTTTTTCTTATGACTAAAATTGATATATCTTAACATCCGTACAATTAGATCGTCAAAAAAATCATTTTAAAAATTAATCTTGTAAATCGGGAACGAGCCTCGTTGTCGGGAACGGTAATTTTACAACATTTTTCTAATCCTAACATGCAAGATGGATTTCAAATTTTTTAATAATTTTTTCGTATTACTAAAATTTATATATCTTAACATCCGTACGGTCGGATGGTCAAAAAAATAATTTTAAAAATTAATCTTGTAAATCGGGAAGGAGTCTGGTTGTCGGGAGGGGTAATTTTACAGGCTTTTTCTAATCCTAACATGCAAGATGGATTTCAAATTTTTTAATAATTTTTTCATATGACTAAAATTGATATATCTTAACATCCGTACGGTTGGATCGTAAAAAAAATTATTTTAAAAATTAATCTTCTAAATCGGCAACGAGTCTCGTTGTTGGGAGGGGTAATTTTATAGGATTTTTCTAATCCTGACATGCAAGATGTATTTCAAATTTTTTAATAATTTTTATTATGACTAAAATTTATATATCTTAACATCCGTATGGTTGGATCGTCGAAAAAATCATTTTAAAAATTAATCTTGTGAATCAGGAACGAGTCTCGTTGTCTGGATTGGTACTTTTACTAGATTTTTCTAATCCTGACGTGCAAGATGAATTTCAAATTTGTTAATAATTTTTTCATATGACTAAAATTGATATATCTTAACATCCGTACGGTAGGATCATCGAAAAAATTATTCTAAAAATTAATCTTGTAAATCGGGAACGAGTCTCGTTGTTGGGAGGGGTAATTTTATAGGATTTTTCTAATCCTGACATGCAAGATGTATTTCAAATTTTTTAATATTTTTTTCTTATGACTAAAATTGATATATCTTAATATCCGTATGGTTGGATCGTCAAAAAAATCATATTAAAAATTAATCTTGTAAATCGGGAAAGAGTCTGGTTGTCGGGAGAGGTAATTTTACAGGATTTTTCTAATCCTGACACGCAAAATGGATTTCAAATTTTTTAATAATTTTTTCTTATGACTAAAATTGATATATCTTAACATCCGTACGGTTAGATCGTCAAAAAAATCATTTTAAAAATTAATCTTGTAAATCGGGAACGAGTCTCGTTGTCGGGAACGGTAATTTTACAGCATTTTTCTAATCCTAACATGCAAGATGGATTTCAAATTTTTTAATAATTTTTTCGTATGACTAAAATTTATATATCTTAACATCCGTACGGTCGGATGGTCAAAAAAATCATTTTAAAAATTAATCTTGTAAATCGGGAACGAGTCTGGTTGTCGGGAGGGGTAATTTTACAGGATTTTTCTAATCCTAACAGGCAAGATGGATTTCAAATTTTTTAATAATTTTTTCATATGACTAAAATTGATATATCTTAAAATCCGTACGGTTGGATCGTAAAAAAAAATTATTTTAAAAATTAATCTTGTAAATCGGGAACGAGTCTCGTTCTTGGGAGGGGTAATTTTATGGCATTTTTCTAATCCTGACATGCAAGATGTATTTCAAATTTTTTAATAATTTTTCTTATGACTAAAATTGATATATCTTAACATCCTTATGGTTGGATCGTCAAAAAAAATCATTTTAAAAATTAATCTTGTAAATCGGGAATGAGTCTGGTTGACGGGAGGGGTAATTTTGCAGGATTTTTCTAATCCTGACATGCAAGATGGATTTCAAATTTTTTAATAATTTTTCTTATGACTAAAATTGATATATCTTAACATCCGTATGGTTGGATCGTCGAAAAAATCATTTTAAAAATTAATCTTGTAAATCGGGAATGAGTCTGGTTGTCGGGAGGGGTAATTTTACAAGATTTTTCTAATCCTGACATGCATGATGGATTTCAAATTTTTCATAATTTTTTCTTATGACTAAAATTGATATATCTTAACATCCGTATGGTTGGATCGTCGAAAAAATCATTTTAAAAATTAATCTTGTAAATCGGGAACGAGTCTCGTTGTTGGGAGGGGTAATTTTATAGGATTTTTCTAATCCTGACATGCAAGATGTATTTCAAATTTTTTAATAATTTTTCTTATGACTAAAATTGATATATCTTAACATCCGTATGGTTGGATCGTCGAAAAAATCATTTTAAAAATTAATCTTGTAAATCGGTAATGAGTCTGGTTGTCGGGAGGGGTAATTTTACAGGATTTTTCTAATCCTGACATGCAAGATGGATTTCAAATTTTTCATAATTTTTTCTTATGACTAAAATTGATATATCTTAACATCCGTATGGTTGGATCATCTAAAAAATCATTTTAAAAATTAATCTTGTAAATCTGGAACGAATCTCGTTGTTGGGAGGGGTAATTTTACAGGATTTTTTTTAATCCTGACATGCAAGATGAATTTCAAATTTTTTAATAATTTTTTTATGACTAAAATTGATATATATATTAACATCCGTATGGTTGGATCTTCGAAAAAATTATTTTAAAAATTAATCTTGTAATTTGAGAACGATTTTCGTTGTCGGAAAAGGTACTTTTACCAGATATTTCTAATCCTGACATGCAAGATGTATTTCAAAGTTTTTAATAATTTTTTCATATGACTAAAATTGATATATCTTAACATCCATATGGTTGGATCGTCGAAAAAATCATTTTAAAAATTAATCTTGTAAATCGGGAATGAGTCTGGTTGTCGGGAAGGGTAATTTTACAGGATTTTTCTAATCCTGACATGCAAGATGGATTTCAAATTTTTTAATAATTTTTCTTATGACTAAAATTGATATATCTTAACATCCGTATGGTTGGATCATCGAAAAAATTATTTTAAAAATTAATCTTGTAAATCGGGAATGAGTCTGGTTGTTGGGAGGGGTAATTTTACTGGATTTTTCTAATCCTGACATGCAAGATGGATTTCAAATTATTCATAATTTTTTCTTATGACTAAAATTGATATATCTTAACATCCGTATGGTTGGATCATCTAAAAAATCATTTTAAAAATTAATCTTGTAAATCTGGAACGAGTCTCGTTGTTGGGAGGGGTAATTTTACAGGATTTTTTTTAATCCTGACATGCAAGATGAATTTCAAATTTTTTAACAATTTTTTTATGACTAAAATTGATATATATTAACATCCGTATGGTTGGATCGTCGAAAAAATTATTTTAAAAATTAATCTTGTAATTTGAGAACGAGTTTCGTTGTCGGAAGAGGTACTTTTACCAGATATTTCTAATCCTGACATGCAAGATGTATTTCAAAGTTTTTAATAATTTTTTCATATGACTAAAATTGATATATCTTAACATCCGTATGGTTGGATCATCGAAAAAATCATTTTAAAAATTAATCTTGTAAATCGGGAATGAGTCTGGTTGTCGGGAAGAGTAATTTTACAGGATTTTTCTAATCCTGACATGCAAGATGGATTTTAAATTTTTTAATAATTTTTCTTATGACTAAAATTGATATATCTTAACATCCGTATGGTTGGATCGTCGAAAAAATTATTTTAAAAATTAATCTTGTAAATCGGGAATGAGTCTGGTTGTCGGGAGGGGTAATTTTACAGGATTTTTCTAATCCTGACATGCAAGATGGATTTCAAATTTTTCATAATTTTTTCTTATGACTAAAATTGATATATCTTAACATCCGTTTGGTTGGATCGTCGAAAAAATCATTTTAAAAATTAATCTTGTAAATCTGGAACGAGTCTCGTTGTTGGGAGGGGTAATTTTACAGGATTTTTTTTAATCCTGACATGCAAGATGAATTTCAAATTTTTTAATAATTTTTTTATTACTAAAATTGATATATATTAACATCCGTATGGTTGGATCGTCGAAAAAATTATTTTAAAAATTAATCTTGTAATTTGAGAACGAGTTTCGTTGTCGGAAGAGGTACTTTTACCAGATATTTCTAATCCTGACATGCAAGATGTATTTCAAAGTTTTTAATAATTTTTTCATATGACTAAAATTGATATATCTTAACATCCGTATGGTTGGATCGTCGAAAAAATCATTTTAAAAATTAATCTTATAAATCGGGAATGAGTCTGGTTGTCGGGAGGGGTAACTTTACAGCATTTTTCTAATCCTGACATGCAAGATGGATTTCAAATTTTTTAATAATTTTTCTTATGACTAAAATTGATATATCTTAACATCCGTATGGTTGGATCGTCGAAAAAATCATTTTAAAAATTAATCTTGTAAATCGGGAATGAGTCTGGTTGTTGGGAGGGGTAATTTTACAGGATTTTTCTAATCCTGACATGCAAGATGGATTTCAAATTTTTCATAATTGTTTCTTATGACTAAAATTGATATATCTTAACATCCGTATGGTTGGATCGTCGAAAAAATTATTTTAAAAATTAATCTTGTAAATCGGGAATGAGTCTGGTTGACGGGAGGGGTAATTTTGCAGGATTTTTCTAATCCTGACATGCAAGATGGATTTCAAATTTTTTAATAATTTTTCTTATGACTAAAATTGATATATCTTAACATCCGTATGGTTGGATCGTCGAAAAAATCATTTTAAAATTAATCTTGTAAATCGGGAATGAGTCTGGTTGTCGGGAGGGGTAATTTTACATGATTTTTCTAATCCTGACATGCAAGATGGATTTCAAATTTTTCATAATTTTTTCTTATGACTAAAATTGATATATCTTAACATCCGTATGGTTGGATCGTCGAAAAAATCATTTTAAAAATTAATCTTGTAAATCGGGAACGAGTCTCGTTGTTGGGAGGGGTAATTTTATAGGATTTTTCTAATCCTGACATGCAAGATGTATTTCAAATTTTTTAATAATTTTTCTTATGACTAAAATTGATATATCTTAACATCCGTATGGTTGGATCGTCGAAAAAATCATTTTAAAAATTAATCTTGTAAATCGGTAATGAGTCTGGTTGTCGGGAGGGGTAATTTTACAGGATTTTTCTAATCCTGACATGCAAGATGGATTTCAAATTTTTCATAATTTTTTCTTATGACTAAAATTGATATATCTTAACATCCGTATGGTTGGATCATCTAAAAAATCATTTTAAAAATTAATCTTGTAAATCTGGAACGAGTCTCGTTGTTGGGAGGGGTAATTTTACAGGATTTTTTTTAATCCTCACATGCAAGATGAATTTCAAATTTTTTAACAATTTTTTTATGACTAAAATTGATATATATTAACATCTGTATGGTTGGATCGTCGAAAAAATTATTTTAAAAATTAATCTTGTAATTTGAGAACGAGTTTCGTTGTCGGAAGAGGTACTTTTACCAGATATTTCTAATCCTGACATGCAAGATGTATTTCAAAGTTTTTAATAATTTTTTCATATGACTAAAATTGATATATCTTAACATCCGTATGGTTGGATCATCGAAAAAATCATTTTAAAAATTAATCTTGTAAATCGGGAATGAGTCTGGTTGTCGGGAAGGGTAATTTTACAGGATTTTTCTAATCTTGACATGCAAGATGGATTTTAAATTTTTTAATAATTTTTCTTATAACTAAAATTGATATATCTTAGCATCCGTATGGTTGGATTGTCGAAAAAATTATTTTAAAAATTAATCTTGTAAATCGGTAATGAGTCTGGTTGTCGGGAGGGGTAATTTTACAGGATTTTTCTAATCCTGACATGCAAGATGGATTTCAAATTTTTCATAATTTTTTCTTATGACTAAAATTGATATATCTTAACATCCGTATGGTTGGATCATCTAAAAAATCATTTTAAAAATTAATCTTGTAAATCTGGAACGAGTCTCGTTGTTGGGAGGGGTAATTTTACAGGATTTTTTTTAATCCTGACATGCAAGATGAATTTCAAATTTTTTAATAATTTTTTTATGACTAAAATTGATATATATATTAACATCCGTGTGGTTGGATCTTCGAAAAAATTATTTTAAAAATTAATCTTGTAATTTGAGAACGAGTTTCGTTGTCGGAACAGGTACTTTTACCAGATATTCCTAATCCTGACATGCAAGATGTATTTCAAAGTTTTTAATAATTTTTTCATATGACTAAAATTGATATATCTTAACATCCGTATGGTTGGATCGTCGGAAAAATCATTTTAAAAATTAATCTTGTAAATCGGGAATGAGTCTGGTTGTCGGGAAGGGTAATTTTACAGGATTTTTCTAATCCTGACATGCAAGATGGATTTCAAATTTTTTAATAGTTTTTCTTATGACTAAAATTGATATATCTTAACATCCGTATGGTTGGATCATCGAAAAAATTATTTTAAAAATTAATCTTGTAAATCGGGAATGAGTCTGGTTGTCGGGAGGGGTAATTTTACAGGATTTTTCTAATCCTGACATGCAAGATGGATTTCAAATTTTTCATAATTTT
The DNA here is from genome assembly GCF_009905375.1 of Apium graveolens. Taxonomy (NCBI): domain Eukaryota; kingdom Viridiplantae; phylum Streptophyta; class Magnoliopsida; order Apiales; family Apiaceae; genus Apium; species Apium graveolens. The sequence continues at coordinate 24,819,344 of NC_133649.1, read as the reverse complement.
TTCTTATGACTAAAATTGATATATCTTAACATCCGTATGGTTGGATCATCTAAAAAATCATTTTAAAAATTAATCTTGTAAATCTGGAACGAGTCTCGTTGTTGGGAGGGGTAATTTTACAGGATTTTTTTTAATCCTCACATGCAAGATGAATTTCAAATTTTTTAACAATTTTTTTATGACTAAAATTGATATATATTAACATCTGTATGGTTGGATCGTCGAAAAAATTATTTTAAAAATTAATCTTGTAATTTGAGAACGAGTTTCGTTGTCGGAAGAGGTACTTTTACCAGATATTTCTAATCCTGACATGCAAGATGTATTTCAAAGTTTTTAATAATTTTTTCATATGACTAAAATTGATATATCTTAACATCCGTATGGTTGGATCATCGAAAAAATCATTTTAAAAATTAATCTTGTAAATCGGGAATGAGTCTGGTTGTCGGGAAGGGAAATTTTACAGGATTTTTCTAATCCTGACATGCAAGATGGATTTTAAATTTTTTAATAATTTTTCTTATGACTAAAATTGATATATCTTAACATCCGTATGGTTGGATCGTCGAAAAAATTATTTTAAAAATTAATCTTGTAAATCGGTAATGAGTCTGGTTGTCGGGAGGGGTAATTTTACAGGATTTTTCTAATCCTGACATGCAAGATGGATTTCAAATTTTTCATAATTTTTTCTTATGACTAAAATTGATATATCTTAACATCCGTATGGTTGGATCATCTAAAAAATCATTTTACAAATTAATCTTGTAAATCTGGAACGAGTCTCGTTGTTGGGAGGGGTAATTTTACAGGATTTTTTTTAATCCTGACATGCAAGATGAATTTCAAATTTTTTAATAATTTTTTTATGACTAAAATTGATATATATATTAACATCCGTGTGGTTGGATCTTCGAAAAAATTATTTTAAAAATTAATCTTGTAATTTGAGAACGAGTTTCGTTGTCGGAACAGGTACTTTTACCAGATATTTCTAATCCTGACATGCAAGATGTATTTCAAAGTTTTTAATAATTTTTTCATATGACTAAAATTGATATATCTTAACATCCGTATGGTTGGATCGTCGGAAAAATCATTTTAAAAATTAATCTTGTAAATCGGGAATGAGTCTGGTTGTCGGGAAGGGTAATTTTACAGGATTTTTCTAATCCTGACATGCAAGATGGATTTCAAATTTTTTAATAGTTTTTCTTATGACTAAAATTGATATATCTTAACATCCGTATGGTTGGATCATCGAAAAAATTATTTTAAAAATTAATCTTGTAAATCGGGAATGAGTCTGGTTGTCGGGAGGGGTAATTTTACAGGATTTTTCTAATCCTGACATGCAAGATGGATTTCAAATTTTTCATAATTTTTTCTTATGACTAAAATTGATATATCTTAACATCCGTATGGTTGGATCATCTAAAAAATCATTTTAAAAATTAATCTTGTAAATCTGGAACGAGTCTCGTTGTTGGGAGGAGTAATTTTACAGGATTTTTTTTAATTCTGACATGCAAGATGAATTTCAAATTTTTTAACAATTTTTTTATGACTAAAATTGATATATATTAACATCCGTATGGTTGGATCGTCGAAAAAATTATTTTAAAAATTAATCTTGTAATTTGAGAACGAGTTTCGTTGTCGGAAGAGGTACTTTTACCAGATATTTCTAATCCTGACATGCAAGATGTATTTCAAAGTTTTTAATAATTTTTTCATATGACTAAAATTGATAAGTCTTAACATCCGTATGGTTGGATCGTCGAAAAAATCATTTTAAAAATTAATCTTGTAAATCGGGAATGAGTCTGGTTGTCGGGAAGGGTAATTTTACAGGATTTTTCTAATCCTGACATGCAAGATGGATTTTAAATTTTTTAATAATTTTTCTTATGACTAAAATTGATATATCTTAACATCCGTATAGTTGGATCGTCGAAAAAATTATTTTAAAAATTAATCTTGTAAATCGGGAATGAGTCTGGTTGTCGGGAGGGGTAATTTTACAGGATTTTTCTAATCCTGACATGCAAGATGGATTTCAAATTTTTCATAATTTTTTCTTATGACTAAAATTGATATATCTTAACATCCGTATGGTTGGATCGTCGAAAAAATCATTTTAAAAATTAATCTTGTAAATCTGGAACGAGTCTCAATGTTGGGAGGGGTATTTTTACAGGATTTTTTTTAATCCTGACATGCAATATGAATTTCAAATTTTTTAATAATTTTTTTATGACTAAAATTGATATATATTAACATCCGTATAGTTGGATCGTCGAAAAAATTATTTTAAAAATTAATCTTGTAATTTGAGAACGAGTTTCGTTGTCGGAAGAGGTACTTTTACCAGATATTTCTAATCCTGACAAGCAAGATGTATTTCAAAGTTTTTAAAAAAAATTTCATATGACTAAAATTGATATATCTTAACATCCGTATGGTTGGATCATCGAAAAAATCATTTTAAAAATTAATCTTATAAATCGGGAATGAGTCTGGTTGTCGGGAGGGGTAACTTTACAGCATTTTTCTAATCCTGACATGCAAGATGGATTTCAAATTTTTTAATAATTTTTCTTATGACTAAAATTGATATATCTTAACATCCGTATGGTTCGATCGTCGAAAAAATCATTTTAAAAATTAATCTTGTAAATCGGGAATGAGTCTGGTTGTCGGGAGGGGTAATTTTACAGGATTTTTCTAATCCTGACATGCAAGATGGATTTCAAATTTTTCATAATTGTTTCTTATGACTAAAATTGATATATCTTAACATCCGTATGGTTGGATCGTCGAAAAAATCATTTTAAAAATTAATCTTGTAAATCAGGAACGAGTCTCGTTGTTGGGATGGGTAATTTTATAGGATTTTTCTAATCCTGACATGCAAGATGTATTTCAAAATTTTTAATAATTTTTCTTATGACTAAAATTGATATATCTTAACATCCGTATGGTTGGATCGTCGAAAAAATCATTTTAAAAATTAATCTTGTAAATCGGTAACGAGTCTGGTTGTCGGGAGGGGTAATTTTACAGGATTTTTCTAATGCTGACATGCAAGATGGATTTCAAATTTTTTAATAATTTTTCTTATGACTAAAATTGATATATCTTAACATCCGTACGGTTGGATCATCAAAAAAATCATTTTAACAATTAATCTTGTAAATCGGGAACGAGTCTCGTTGTTGGGAGGGGTAATTTTACAGGATTTTTCTAATCCTGACATGCAAGATGTATTTCAAATTTTTTAATAATTTTTTCTTATGACTAAAATTGATATATCTTAACATCCGTACCATTGAATCGTCGAAAAAATCATTTTAAAAATTTATCTTGTAAATCGGGAACGAGTCTCGTTGTTGGTAGGGGTAATTTTACAGGATTTTTCTAATCCTAACATGCAAGATGAATTTCAAATTTTTCATAATTTTTTCTTATGACTAAAATTGATATATCTTAACATCCGTATGGGTGGATCGTCTAAAAAATCATTTTAAAAATTAATCTTGTAAATCTGGAACGAGTCTCGTTGTTGGGAGGGGTAATTTTACAGGATTTTTTTTAATCCTCACATGCAAGATGAATTTCAAATTTTTTAATAATTTTTTTATGACTAAAATTGATATATATTAACATCCGTACGGTTGGATCGTGGAAAAAATTATTTTAAAAATTAATCTTGTAATTTGAGAACGAGTTTCATTGTCGGGAGAGGTACTTTTACCAGATATTTCTAATCCTGACATGCAAGATGAATTTCAAAGTTTTTAATAATTTTTTCATATGACTAAAATTGATATATCTTAACATCCGTACGGTAGGATCATCGAAAAAATTCTTCAAAATATTAATCTTGTAAATCGGGAACGAGTCTCGTTGTTGGGAGGGGTAATTTTATAGGATTTTCCTAATCCTGACATGCAAGATGTATTCAAATTTTTTAATAATTTTTTCTTATGACTAAAATTGATATATCTTAACATCCGTATGGTTGGATCATCGAAAAAATCAGTTTAAAAATTAATCTTGTAAATCGGGAACGAGTCTGGTTGTCGGGAGAGGTAATTTTACAGGATTTTTCTAATCCTCACATGCAAGATGGATTTCAAATTTTTTAATAATTTTTTCTTATGACTAAAATTGATATATCTTAACATCCGTATGGTTGTATCATCGGAAAAATCATTTTCAAAATTAATCTTGTAAATCGGGAACGAGTCTGGTTGTCGGGAGAGGTAATTTCACAGGAATTTTCTAATCCTGATATGCAAGATGGATTTCAAATTTTTTAATAATTTTTTCTTATGACTAAAATTGATATATCTTAACATCCGTACAGTTAGATCGTCAAAAAAATTATTTTAAAAATTAATCTTGTAAATCGGGAACGAGTCTCGTTGTTGGGAGGGGTAATTTTATAGGATTTTTCTAATCCTGACATGCAAGATGTATTTCAAATTTTTTAATAATTTTTCTTATGACTAAAATTGATATATCTTAACATCCGTATGGTTGGATCGTCGAAAAAATCATTTTAAAAATTAATCTTGTAAATCGGTAATGAGTCTGGTTGTCGGGAGGGGTAATTTTACAGGATTTTTCTAATCCTGACATGCAAGATGGATTTCAAATTTTTCATAATTTTTTCTTACGACTAAAATTGATATATCTTAACATCCGTATGGTTGGATCATCTAAAAAATCATTTTAAAAATTAATCTTGTAAATCTGGAACGAGTCTCGTTGTTGGGAGGGGTAATTTTACAGGATTTTTTTTAATCCTGACATGCAAGATGAATTTCAAATTTTTTAATAATTTTTTTATGACTAAAATTGATACATATATATTAACATCCGTATGGTTGGATCTTCGAAAAAATTATTTTAAAAATTAATCTTGTAATTTGAGAACGAGTTTCGTTGTCGAAACAGGTACTTTTACCAGATATTTCTAATCCTGACATGCAAGATGTATTTCAAAGTTTTTAATAATTTTTTCATATGACTAAAATTGATATATCTTAACATCCGTATGGTTGGATCGTCGAAAAAATCATTTTAAAAATTAATCTTGTAAATCGGGAATGAGTCTGGTTGTCGGGAAGGGTAATTTTACAGGATTTTTCTAATCCTGACATGCAAGATGGATTTCAAATTTTTTAATAGTTTTTCTTATGACTAAAATTGATATATCTTAACATCCGTATGGTTGGATCATCGAAAAAATTATTTTAAAAATTAATCTTGTAAATCGGGAATGAGTCTGGTTGTCGGGAGGGGTAATTTTACAGGATTTTTCTAATCCTGACATGCAAGATGGATTTCAAATTTTTCATAATTTTTTCTTATGACTAAAATTGATATATCTTAACATCCGTATGGTTGGATCATCTAAAAAATCATTTTAAAAATTAATCTTGTAAATCTGGAACGAGTCTCGTTGTTGGGAGGGGTAATTTTACAGGATTTTTTTTAATCCTGACATTCAAGATGAATTTCAAATTTTTTAACAATTTTTTTATGACTAAAATTGATATATATTAACATCCGTATGGTTGGATCGTCGAAAAAATTATTTTAAAAATTAATCTTGTAATTTGAGAACGAGTTTCGTTGTCGGAAGAGGTACTTTTACCAGATATTTCAAATCCTGACATGCAAGATGTATTTCAAAGTTTTTAATAATTTTTTCATATGACTAAAATTGATATATCTTAACATCCGTATGGTTGGATCATCTAAAAAATCATTTTAAAAATTAATCTTGTAAATCGGGAATGAGTCTGGTTGTCGGGAGGGGTAATTTTACAGGATTTTTCTAATCCTGACATGCAAGATGGATTTCAAATTTTTCATAATTGTTTCTTATGACTAAAATTGATATATCTTAACATCCGTATGGTTGGATCGTCGAAAAAATCATTTTAAAAATTAATCTTGTAAATCAGGAACGAGTCTCGTTGTTGGGATGGGTAATTTTATAGGATTTTTCTAATCCTGACATACAAGATGTATTTCAAAATTTTTAATGATTTTTCTTATGACTAAAATTGATATATCTTAACATCCGTATGGTTGGATCGTCGAAAAAATCATTTTAAAAATTAATCTTGTAAATCGGTAACGAGTCTGGTTGTCGGGAGGGGTAATTTTACAGGATTTTTCTAATGCTGACATGCAAGATGGATTTCAAATTTTTTAATAATTTTTCTTATGACTAAAATTAATATATCTTAACATCCGTACGGTTGGATCATCAAAAAAATCATTTTAAAAATTAATCTTGTAAATCGGGAACGAGTCTTGTTGTTGGGAGGGGTAATTTTACAGGATTTTTCTAATCCTGACATGCAAGATGTATTTCAAATTTTTTAATAATTTTTTCTTATGACTAAAATTGATATATCTTAACATCCGTACCGTTGAATCGTCGAAAAAATCATTTTAAAAATTTATCTTGTAAATCGGGAACGAGTCTCGTTGTTGGTAGGGGTAATTTTACAGGATTTTTCTAATCCTAACATGCAAGATGAATTTCAAATTTTTCATAATTTTTTCTTATGACTAAAATTGATATATCTTAACATCCGTATGGGTGGATCGTCTAAAAAATCATTTTAAAAATTAATCTTGTAAATCTGGAACGAGTCTCGTTGTTGGGAGGGGTAATTTTACAGGATTTTTTTTAATCCTCACATGCAAGATGAATTTCAAATTTTTTAATAATTTTTTTATGACTAAAATTGATATATATTAACATCCGTACGGTTGGATCGTGGAAAAAATTATTTTAAAAATTAATCTTGTAATTTGAGAACGAGTTTCGTTGTCGGGAGAGGTACTTTTACCAGATATTTCTAATCCTGACATGCAAGATGAATTTCAAAGTTTTTAATAATTTTTTCATATGACTAAAATTGATATATCTTAACATCCGTACGGTAGGATCATCGAAAAAATTCTTCAAAAAATTAATCTTGTAAATCGGGAACGAGTCTCGTTGTTGGGAGGGGTAATTTTATAGGATTTTCCTAATCCTGACATGCAAGATGTATTCAAATTTTTTAATAATTTTTTCTTATGACTAAAATTGATATATCTTAACATCCGTATGGTTGGATCATCGAAAAAATCAGTTTAAAAATTAATCTTGTAAATCGGGAACGAGTCTGGTTGTCGGGAGAGGTAATTTTACAGGATTTTTCTAATCCTCACATGCAAGATGGATTTCAAATTTTTTAATAATTTTTTCTTATGACTAAAATTGATATATCTTAACATCCGTATGGTTGTATCGTCGGAAAAATCATTTTCAAAATTAATCTTGTAAATCGGGAACGAGTCTGGTTGTCAGGAGAGGTAATTTCACAGGAATTTTCTAATCCTGATATGCAAGATGGATTTCAAATTTTTTAATAATTTTTTCTTATGACTAAAATTGATATATCTTAACATCCGTACAGTTAGATCGTCAAAAAATTATTTTAAAAATTAATCTTGTAAATCGGGAACGAGTCTCGTTGTTGGGAGGGGTAATTTTATAGGATTTTTCTAATCCTGACATGCAAGATGTATTTCAAATTTTTTAATAATTTTTCTTATGACTAAAATTGATATATCTTAACATCCGTATGGTTGGATCGTCGAAAAAATCATTTTAAAAATTAATCTTGTAAATCGGTAATGAGTCTGGTTGTCGGGAGGGGTAATTTTACAGGATTTTTCTAATCCTGACATGCAAGATGGATTTCAAATTTTTCATAATTTTTTCTTACGACTAAAATTGATATATCTTAACATCCATATGGTTGGATCATCTAAAAAATCATTTTAAAAATTAATCTTGTAAATCTGGAACGAGTCTCGTTGTTGGGAGGGGTAATTTTACAGGATTTTTTTTAATCCTGACATGCAAGATGAATTTCAAATTTTTTAATAATTTTTTTATGACTAAAATTGATACATATATATTAACATCCGTATGGTTGGATCTTCGAAAAAATTATTTTAAAAATTAATCTTGTAATTTGAGAACGAGTTTCGTTGTCGAAACAGGTACTTTTACCAGATATTTCTAATCCTGACATGCAAGATGTATTTCAAAGTTTTTAATAATTTTTTCATATGACTAAAATTGATATATCTTAACATCCGTATGGTTGGATCGTCGAAAAAATCATTTTAAAAATTAATCTTGTAAATCGGGAATGAGTCTGGTTGTCGGGAAGGGTAATTTTACAGGATTTTTCTAATCCTGACATGCAAGATGGATTTCAAATTTTTTAATAGTTTTTCTTATGACTAAAATTGATATATCTTAACATCCGTATGGTTGGATCATCGAAAAAATTATTTTAAAAATTAATCTTGTAAATCGGGAATGAGTCTGGTTGTCGGGAGGGGTAATTTTGTTGGGTTCCGAAGGCATAAAACGCAGCGGATAAACGTAAATAAAACAAAAATTTGAAACCCAAAAACAGGATCCATGTATAATTATGGGCAGATTATGGAGATAACGAATCATACCTTTCAAGAGATTAACTTTTACGAACTCAACGGAGATCCTAGCTATCACGCTTTGTGTCTACCTCTCGGAGAAACACCTCTATGGTATCCACACGAGCACCTTCAAGAACGTCTCACGAACTTGACTACGGAATGGATGTACTAGCCTCCTTCTTGACGATCTGAATTGCCTCTGCCTCTCTTTGCTGCCAGGGTTTTCTTAAAAAACGTTTAAGCCTCTTTAACCTCTCATTATCTATTTATAATGACTGATTAAAAAGGCCCATAATAGCAAAGCCCAACCCTAGTAGGTATTGGATTAAATAATAAAAACGAATTTCTATTATTTAATTAATAACTAAGTCATACTTAATTATTATGGGCAAAAACATTCCTTTTAATTCGAATTTATATTATCTCAATTAAGTCTTACTTAATTATAATAAAATTCAAATAATCATCAATTAATTTAAATCCATAATTTAAATTAACTATTCCATTAAGTGCTCTATTTGTGCGACCCTATAGGCTATTATTTAATTGGCAATAATTTTATTCTCTAATAAAATTATAAACAATGAGCGGTATCTAGTAATACATCATTGTTACCCAATTAAATAATAATTAAATCGTGATTAGATAAAACCTTTCGTGATTAATGTTTTTTCGTGTAATATAATCCCTTTAACCATTCATATTATAGATTAAACTCGAGGCATGTATTTAGTCATCCTCTTCAACATTTAATCTGGGTTTACTTGATGCATGAGTAGATTATTGAAACAAATCATTATTTGAGCATGGCCATGCTTTTATAATCTCACTCAATCAAGAGGCCAATAATATCTCTCCTAATTATAGGAGGGTTAAATCCTTTATCTATCATTCATATTTCTCATACGACTCATGATATACCCGATGTCCACTTTTATCATCACCCGATCAAAAGTAACTTTTAATGTAGTCAAAGTATATTAATCCTCGTATAGAAATATAATGATTTCAAGTCAAAGGATCGTTACACCATTATCACTGTGAGTCTTTCTTATGACTTTATTAAACATGAAGAATCTCACTGTGGGTCTGTCCAGTACCATGTACTCTCACATGTACCTATGTATTGACTTCAGTATCCCCATACTTATAACCAATGAGATGTGGTTATCTTGTCAAACAACATACTAGTCTATCTATGTATTATTATTGTCCTATATAATAATACTCGACTAGGGACCTTTAAGAATATGATATATTATATAATCTCAAGTTCAAGTCATGTACTTAAACTATACAATTTGTATCATGATTCTAAGGACATTTATTATGCTAACAAAATATCACAGTAATTAAGGTCATAATAAATACATTTATTGAATGATCAACTGACATAAAGATAAAAGAATAATGTATTGCCTCTAGGGCACCTACACTAACAATCTCCCACTTGCACTAGAGCCAATCACCCATATATCTAATACCCATGGAACTAGTGTGACCATCGTGCTTCTGCTGCGACAAGCCTTTGGTCAGTGGGTCTGCAATGTTATCATTTGTGTGCACTTTACATATGTGTATATCACCCCTTTCATTAATCTCTCGAATAAGGTGAAATCTCCTGAGTATATGTTTAGCCCGGGAGTGTGATCTAGGTTCTTTAGCCTGTGCAATGGCTCCATTATTATCGCAGTATAGATCAATGGGATCTGCGATCGATGGAACCACTCCCAAAACAGAAATGAACTTTCGAATCCAAACGGCCTCCTTAGCTGCTTCACAAGCTGTAATGTACTCAGCCTCCATTGTAGAATCAGCTACTGTTTCTTGCTTTGAACTCTTCCAGCTTACAGCACCTCCGTTTAGACAAAACACAAAACCAGACTGTGATACAGTATCATCTCTGTCTGTTTGGAAACTTGCATCGGTGTAACCTTTTACAACGAGTTTCTCTTCTCCTCCATACACCAAGAATGAATCTTTAGTTCTTTTCAGGTACTTAAGAATATTCTTAACTGCCGTCCAGTGACCTTCACCCGGATTAGACTGGTATCTGCTCGTCATGCTCAAAGCATACGAGACATCTGGGTGAGTACATACCATTGCATACATGATAGATCCAATTGCTGAAGCATATGGAACTTTATTCATGTGGTCCTTTTCATCCAATGATTTCGGACATTGGTCCTTAGAGATCGTTATCCCTTGAGACACAGGGACATATCCCCTTTTTGCATTTTGCATTCCAAAACGATGCAAAACCTTATCAATGTATGTGCTCTGACTTAGACCGATCATCCTTCTAGATCTTTCTCTATAGATCCTCATTCCTAGAATGTAGGATGCCTCTCCTAAGTCTTTAATGGAGAAATTGCTCCCTAACCACGTCTTAACAGCCTTTAGAGAAGGTATGTCATTCCCCATTAGTAGTATATCATCAACATATAGTACTATGAATGCCACATAGCTCCCATTAACCTTCTTGTAAACACACGGTTCATCTTCGTTTTGAACAAAGCCATACTCTATGACTATTTCATCAAAACGGATATTCCATCTCCTAGAGGATTGCTTCAATCCATAAATGGATCGACGCAATTTACATACCTTGCCAGCATTCCTTGGATCGACAAAACCCTCAGGTTGTGTCATGTACACATCCTCTTCAAGGCTTCCATTAAGGAAGGCTGTTTTGACATCCATTTGCCAGATTTCATAATCATGGAATGCTGCAATGGCAAGTAAAATCCTTATAGACTTGACCATAGCCACTGGTGAGAAAGTTTCATCATAGTCAATACCATGAATTTGTTTGAAACCTTTTGCAACCAGCCTAGCTTTATAGGTCTGAACATTTCCATCCATGCCCTTTTTCTTCTTAAAAACCCATTTGCACCCTATGGGTTTTACCCCTTCAGGTGGATCAACCAAAGTCCATACTTGGTTTTCGTACATGGAATCTATCTCGGATTTCATGGCTTCAAGCCATCTCTTAGAGTCTGGACTGTTCATAGCATCTTGGTATGTGAGAGGCTCATCTTCATCTATGAGCATCAAATCACCACACTGAGTCATGAGAAATCCATATCTCTCTGGCTCATGGTGAAATCTACCAGATCTACGAACAACCTGTGTTTGTTGAGCATTATCATTATTCTGCTCTTGTTCCACTTCAGGTTCAATGCTATTTTGCGGTTCTCGATCTTCATCGAGATCTATAGTTCTCCCACTGTTTCTTTTGGAAACAAAATCTCTTTCCATGAAGACAGCATCTCGAGCAATAAACACTTTCTGCTCAGAAGGACTATAAAAATAATACGCCTTTGTTTCATTAGGGTATCCTACAAAAATGCACTCTTCGGATTTAGGTCCAAGCTTGTCAGATTCTTGACGTTTCACAAATGCCTTACATCCCCAAACTTTCATAAAGTTCATGCCTGACCGTTTCTCTTTCCATATCTCATATGGAGTCTTTTGAACCTTCTTAGTAGGAACACGGTTAAGTGTGAAAGCCGCTGTTTCTAGAGCGTAACCCCAGAAACTAATTGGAAGATCTGCATGACTCATCATCGATCGCACCATATCCAACAAGGTGCGATTTCTCCTCTCTGAAACTCCATTCCATTGAGGTGTTCCTGGCGGAGTGAGTTGTGATACAATACCACACTCTTTCAAATACTCTCTAAATTCGGTGCTTAAGTATTCACCCCCACGATCGGATCGTAAGATCTTAATACTTGCATCTCCGCCAATTTGCTTCTCTACTTCAACCTTGTATTCTTTAAATTTTTCAAAAGAATCGGATTTGTTATACATATCCATATCTACTGAAATCATCAGTAAATGTTATGAAGTAGTAGTAGCCTCCTCTAGCCATTACACGCATTGGGCCACATACATCACTATGTATTAGCTCCAGACGTTTAGTGGCCCTTTGACCCTTACCAGTGAAAGGGGCTTTAGTCATCTTACCAAGCAAACAAGATTCGCATTCTTGGTATGATTCAAAATCAAACTTATCCAAGTATCCATCCTTATGTAATTTGGATATGCGTTTCTCATTTATGTGGCCTAGACGACAATGCCAGAGGTATGTTTGATTTGAGTCATTTATTTTAAGTCGTTTGTTTTCTATATTACAGACAGGGTTATCTAAATCAAGAACATATAAACCATTAAATAAACGCGCAACACCATAGGTTAAATCATTCAAAGCAAAAGAGCAACTGTTGTTCTTTATTGTAAACGAAAAACCTTTCTTGTCCAAACAAGAAACAGAAATAATGTTTCTGCGAATCGCAGGCACGTAAAAACAGTCTTCTAGTTCTAAAACAAGCCCAGAGGGCATAGATAAATAATAAGTCCCTACAGCTAAAGCAGCAACTTTTGCTCCATTGCCTACTCTTAGGTCCACTTCTCCCTTAGCCAGAGTTCTACTTCTCTGCAGGCCCTGCACATTTATACAAATGTGAGAAGCACATCCAGTATCAAATACCCAGGATGTAGAAATAGACAAATTGACTTCTATAACATAAATACCTGATCCAGAAATCTGAACTGCTTTCTTTTTCTTCAGATCCTCCAAGTAAATTGGACAGTTTCTCTTCCAGTGACCATCTTTCTTACAGTAGTGACATTCACCCTTGGCCACACCACCTTTAGGCTTTAAAGCCTGTTTGGGACCTGACTTTGGCTTGGTTGTAGAATCAGATCCAATCTTCTTCTTACCCTTCCATTTTCCCTTCCCTTTGGCCTTACCTTTATTTCCCACCATCAGTATGGGAGCAGGTTCAGCTGTCTTCATGTTGGTCTCATATGTTCTCAACATATGCAACAATTCAGTAGGTGTTTTGTCAAATTCATTCATATTGTAGTTCACAACAAACTGAGTGAATTTGTTGTTCAAAGAATTCATGATTAGGTCAATACCAGTTTCCGGACCAATCGGGAAACCCAAAGTTTCAAGGTACTCAATGTAACCAATCATCTTCAGAACATGTGGGCCAACTGGTTCACTCGCCCCTTGTTTGCAATTAAAAAGTGACTTACTCGTGTTGAACCTTTCTTGACGAGTTTGGCTTGCAAACATGCTTTGCAAGTGCTCATTGATAGTATATGCATCCATATGCACATGTTGTCTTTGAAGCTCAGCACTCATAGTTGCCAACATAAGACATGCAACATCATTTGCATCATTCTCATCCTTTGTGCGTGCTGCTCGTTCATCAGCAGTAGCACCCTCAGGAAGGGGGCCTGGAGGAGGAATATCAATGACATGAAGCTTGCGCTCCTGCCTGAGGACAATCCTCAAATTCCTCTGCCAGTCTAGGAAGTTGTTTCCTCCTGTCAGCTTGTCCTTCTCAAGGACTGAACGTACGGATAGTGTGTTTGTGTTGTTTGCCATTACTCGGTATCTACAATAATAAAAGCGCAAAATAAACATTAGATTGTCTGAGTTAAAATTTTATGTTCATATGATTATGATATATTCGTAATATATCTCCCACTATTTTTTTTTATCAAATTAATAGCCCTAACTATTAATTCGGAAAGTATATCCCATAAATCTTTCTAGTGAGCCAAGATCCATATTTCGTCATGTTCTAAGTCAACCACTGGTATCCTTAAAACATGATTATTTAGGTAGACAACAGTTGTCAATTATATCATATATAATTCTTGGATAATTTGGTGAACAACAATTGATCTTATCTATCTAATAGATTTTTAACCAAACTCTATGCTTCTAAGTTCATAATAGTTGAATATAACCATTTATATTCACCTTATTATGATGACTCAGTTAAGTTAGACCCAATGATACAACATCCGAATATAACCGTTTATATTCGTCGCATTTCACCATGATAGATAGGAGTCCCCTGCCACTGACAGCCCTTCCCCTTATCGATCTAGGATTTAATGAGTGTTCATTCATTGGAAAGCATCTGATTAAAACTTAATATTTTTACTTAGGGATTTTAATTTAGAACGATCATGATCCCATCATAAAGAGATTCCCAATTTTTCCTTGAATAAAATACTTCAAATCAATACTCGTCAATGGTTTGATTTCCAGGTAGTGGAGGAGTCACATCGGTCTCGCTTAAAACCCACAGCCTTACAAGTTCTATGAACCCGTTGTTGACAAAATCGCCCCATGTCAGAAATAAAGAAAATTCGTATTTTATTCCGTGTTTCATAAACACGAGAATCTCATGATCGTTTGTTAATTTTAAATCTTGAGTCGTTACAGATTTTATCTTGTTTAAAGGCATGGCATGGGTGATGTATCTAATACATACATACATCATTAATCTAATTAAAACATGCATTTTTCTACTCTACACATACTATTTATACATCATATGAAAAGTACGTAAAGTAAACGTGCAATAGTTATGGCCCAATCCTATGTGATCTTTTCAGGCTAATGAAAAGATCAAGGTCAATCTATGGTGTAAAAATAACTATTACATATGTCTTCTCTATTGCTTCCATTGTCTCCTTGGCCTCCATAGGATGCCTCCTCTTTCCCTTGTCCTTCTAGGATGTTACATTAAGAATTATACTAATGAACTTACAAAAGAACTCGAGTTACATTCGAGATAAAACAACTACAAATAGAAAACGACATGCAAGTCGTATTTATTACAAACCAAAAGAATAAACCATGCAGCGAGCCCCCCGATGGCGGAAATTTTTGCAAAATCAAGTATCAGAATACTAGAAAAACATGTATCAGAATACTATTCCAGAAGCATGTATTAGTATACACACGATCCATATCCCAGTTACCAAAAACGTGTATCAGTATACATATTTTAAGAGATCGCATACATATGAGTTATGGCAGATCTTAAACATACTAGTATCATCATATAGATCATTAACAGATTCATCATATCATTCATATAACATAATTGTTATCATGGCAGACTCATATAACATAACTGTTATCATGGCAGACTCATCACACATGCATACTTGTAAAAATACAGTAAACACGTAACCAAATCAGCCCCTTATACACGTAGCTCTGATACCATTGTTGGGTTCCGAAGGCATAAAACGCAGCGGATAAACGTAAATAAAACAAAAATTTGAAACCCAAAAACAGGATCCATGTATAATTATGGGCAGATTATGGAGATAACGAATCATACCTTTCAAGAGATTAACTTTTACGAACTCAACGGAGATCCTAGCTATCACGCTTTGTGTCTACCTCTCGGAGAAACACCTCTATGGTATCCACACGAGCACCTTCAAGAACGTCTCACGAACTTGACTACGGAATGGATGTACTAGCCTCCTTCTTGACGATCTGAATTGCCTCTGCCTCTCTTTGCTGCTAGGGTTTTCTTAAAAAACGTTTTAAGCCTCTTTAACCTCTCATTATCTATTTATAATGACTGATTAAAAAGGCCCATAATAGCAAAGCCCAACCCTAGTAGGTATTGGATTAAATAATAAAAACGAATTTCTATTATTTAATTAATAACTAAGTCATACTTAATTATTATGGGCAAAAACATTCCTTTTAATTCGAATTTATATTATCTCAATTAAGTCTTACTTAATTATAATAAAATTCAAATAATCATCAATTAATTTAAATCCATAATTTAAATTAACTATTCCATTAAGTGCTCTATTTGTGCGACCCTATAGGCTATTATTTAATTGGCAATAATTTTATTCTCTAATAAAATTATAAACAATGAGCGGTATCTAGTAATACATCATTGTTACCCAATTAAATAATAATTAAATCGTGATTAGATAAAACCTTTCGTGATTAATGTTTTTTCGTGTAATATAATCCCTTTAACCATTCATATTATAGATTAAACTCGAGGCATGTATTTAGTCATCCTCTTCAACATTTAATCTGGGTTTACTTGATGCATGAGTAGATTATTGAAACAAATCATTATTTGAGCATGGCCATGCTTTTATAATCTCACTCAATCAAGAGGCCAATAATATCTCTCCTAATTATAGGAGGGTTAAATCCTTTATCTATCATTCATATTTCTCATACGACTCATGATATACCCGATGTCCACTTTTATCATCACCCGATCAAAAGTAACTTTTAATGTAGTCAAAGTATATTAATCCTCGTATAGAAATATAATGATTTCAAGTCAAAGGATCGTTACACCATTATCACTGTGAGTCTTTCTTATGACTTTATTAAACATGAAGAATCTCACTGTGGGTCTGTCCAGTACCATGTACTCTCACATGTACCTATGTATTGACTTCAGTATCCCCATACTTATAACCAATGAGATGTGGTTATCTTGTCAAACAACATACTAGTCTATCTATGTATTATTATTGTCCTATATAATAATACTCGACTAGGGACCTTTAAGAATATGATATATTATATAATCTCAAGTTCAAGTCATGTACTTAAACTATACAATTTGTATCATGATTCTAAGGACATTTATTATGCTAACAAAATATCGCAGTAATTAAGGTCATAATAAATACATTTATTGAATGATCAACTGACATAAAGATAAAAGAATAATGTATTGCCTCTAGGGCACCTACACTAACAAATTTTACAGGATTTTTCTAATCCTGACATGCAAGATGGATTTCAAATTTTTCATAATTTTTTCTTATGACTAAAATTGATATATCTTAACATCCGTATGGTTGGATCATCTAAAAAATCATTTTAAAAATTAATCTTGTAAATCTGGAACGAGTCTCGTTGTTGGGAGGGGTAATTTTACAGGATTTTTTTTAATCCTGACATGCAAGATGAATTTCAAATTTTTTAATAATTTTTTTATGACTAAAATTGATACATATATATTAACATCCGTATGGTTGGATCTTCGAAAAAATTATTTTAAAAATTAATCTTGTAATTTGAGAACGAGTTTCGTTGTCGAAACAGGTACTTTTACCAGATATTTCTAATCCTGACATGCAAGATGTATTTCAAAGTTTTTAATAATTTTTCTTATGACTAAAATTGATATATCTTAACATCCGTATGGTTGGATCGTCGAAAAAATCATTTTAAAAATTAATCTTGTAAATCGGTAACGAGTCTGGTTGTCGGGAGGGGTAATTTTACAGGATTTTTCTAATGCTGACATGCAAGATGGATTTCAAATTTTTTAATAATTTTTCTTATGACTAAAATTGATATATCTTAACATCCGTACGGTTGGATCATCAAAAAAATCATTTTAAAAATTAATCTTGTAAATCGGGAACGAGTCTTGTTGTTGGGAGGGGTAATTTTACAGGATTTTTCTAATCCTGACATGCAAGATGTATTTCAAATTTTTTAATAATTTTTTCTTATGACTAAAATTGATATATCTTAACATCCGTACCGTTGAATCGTCGAAAAAATCATTTTAAAAATTTATCTTGTAAATCGGGAACGAGTCTCGTTGTTGGTAGGGGTAATTTTACAGGATTTTTCTAATCCTAACATGCAAGATGAATTTCAAATTTTTCATAATTTTTTCTTATGACTAAAATTGATATATCTTAACATCCGTATGGGTGGATCGTCTAAAAAATCATTTTAAAAATTAATCTTGTAAATCTGGAACGAGTCTCGTTGTTGGGAGGGGTAATTTTATAGGATTTTTTTTAATCCTCACATGCAAGATGAATTTCAAATTTTTTAATAATTTTTTTATGACTAAAATTGATATATATTAACATCCGTACGGTTGGATCGTGGAAAAAATTATTTTAAAAATTAATCTTGTAATTTGAGAACGAGTTTCGTTGTCGGGAGAGGTACTTTTACCAGATATTTCTAATCCTGACATGCAAGATGAATTTCAAAGTTTTTAATAATTTTTTCATATGACTAAAATTGATATATCTTAACATCCGTACGGTAGGATCATCGAAAAAATTCTTCAAAAAATTAATCTTGTAAATCGGGAACGAGTCTCGTTGTTGGGAGGGGTAATTTTATAGGATTTTCCTAATCCTAACATGCAAGATGTATTCAAATTTTTTAATAATTTTTTCTTATGACTAAAATTGATATATCTTAACATCCGTATGGTTGGATCATCGAAAAAATCAGTTTAAAAATTAATCTTGTAAATCGGGAACGAGTCTGGTTGTCGGGAGAGGTAATTTTACAGGATTTTTCTAATCCTCACATGCAAGATGGATTTCAAATTTTTTAATAATTTTTTCTTATGACTAAAATTGATATATCTTAACATCCGTATGGTTGTATCGTCGGAAAAATCATTTTCAAAATTAATCTTGTAAATCGGGAACGAGTCTGGTTGTCGGGAGAGGTAATTTCATAGGAATTTTCTAATCCTGATATGCAAGATGGATTTCAAATTTTTTAATAATTTTTTCTTATGACTAAAATTGATATATCTTAACATCCGTACAGTTAGATCGTCAAAAAATTATTTTAAAAATTAATCTTATAAATCGGGAACGAGTCTCGTTGTTGGGAGGGGTAATTTTATAGGATTTTTCTAATCCTGACATGCAAGATGTATTTCAAATTTTTTAATAATTTTTCTTATGACTAAAATTGATATATCTTAACATCCGTATGGTTGGATCGTCGAAAAAATTATTTTAAAAATTAATCTTGTAAATCGGTAATGAGTCTGGTTGTCGGGAGGGGTAATTTTACAGGATTTTTCTAATCCTGACATGCAAGATGGATTTCAAATTTTTCATAATTTTTTCTTACGACTAAAATTGATATATCTTAACATCCGTATGGTTGGATCATCTAAAAAATCATTTTAAAAATTAATCTTGTAAATCTGGAACGAGTCTCGTTGTTGGGAGGGGTAATTTTACAGGATTTTTTTTAATCCTGACATGCGAGATGAATTTCAAATTTTTTAATAATTTTTTTATGACTAAAATTGATACATATATATTAACATCCATATGGTTGGATCTTCGAAAAAATTATTTTAAAAATTAATCTTGTAATTTGAGAACGAGTTTCGTTGTCGAAACAGGTACTTTTACCAGATATTTCTAATCCTGACATGCAAGATGTATTTCAAAGTTTTTAATAATTTTTTCATATGACTAAAATTGATATATCTTAACATCCGTATGGTTGGATCGTCGAAAAAATCATTTTAAAAATTAATCTTGTAAATCGGGAATGAGTCTGGTTGTCGGGAAGGGTAATTTTACAGGATTTTTCTAATCCTGACATGCAAGATGGATTTCAAATTTTTTAATAGTTTTTCTTATGACTAAAATTGATATATCTTAACATCCGTATGGTTGGATCATCGAAAAAATTATTTTAAAAATTAATCTTGTAAATCGGGAATGAGTCTGGTTGTCGGGAGGGGTAATTTTACAGAATTTTTCTAATCCTGACATGCAAGATGGATTTCAAATTTTTCATAATTTTTTCTTATAACTAAAATTGATATATCTTAACATCCGTATGGTTGGATCATCTAAAAAATCATTTTAAAAATTAATCTTGTAAATCTGGAACGAGTCTCGTTGTTGGGAGGGGTAATTTTACAGGATTTTTTTTAATCCTGACATGCAAGATGAATTTCAAATTTTTTAATAATTTTTTTATGACTAAAATTGATACATATATATTAACATCCGTATGGTTGGATCTTCGAAAAAATTATTTTAAAAATTAATCTTGTAATTTGAGAACGAGTTTCGTTGTCGAAACAGGTACTTTTACCAGATATTTCTAATCCTGACATGCAAGATGTATTTCAAAGTTTTTAATAATTTTTTCATATGACTAAAATTGATATATCTTAACATCCGTATGGTTGGATCGTCGAAAAAATCATTTTAAAAATTAATCTTGTAAATCGGGAATGAGTCTGGTTGTCGGGAAGGGTAATTTTACAGGATTTTTCTAATCCTGACATGCAAGATGGATTTCAAATTTTTTAATAGTTTTTCTTATGACTAAAATTGATATATCTTAACATCCGTATGGTTGGATCATCGAAAAAATTATTTTAAAAATTAATCTTGTAAATCGGGAATGAGTCTGGTTGTCGGGAGGGGTAATTTTACAGGATTTTTCTAATCCTGATATGCAAGATGGATTTCAAATTTTTCATAATTTTTTCTTATGACTAAAATTGATATATCTTAACATCCGTATGGTTGGATCATCTAAAAAATCATTTTAAAAATTAATCTTGTAAATCTGGAACGAGTCTCGTTGTTGGGAGGGGTAATTTTACAGGATTTTTTTTAATCCTGACATGCAAGATGAATTTCAAATTTTTTAACAATTTTTTTATAACTAAAATTGATATATATTAACATCCGTATGGTTGGATCGTCGAAAAAATTATTTTAAAAATTAATCTTGTAATTTGAGAACGAGTTTCGTTGTCGGAAGAGGTACTTTTACCAGATATTTCAAATCCTGACATACAAGATGTATTTCAAAGTTTTTAATAATTTTTTCATATGACTAAAATTGATATATCTTAACATCCGTATGGTTGGATCATCTAAAAAATCATTTTAAAAATTAATCTTGTAAATCTGGAACGAGTCTCGTTGTTGGGAGGGGTAATTTTACAGGATTTTTTTTAATCCTGACATGCAAGATGAATTTCAAATTTTTTAATAATTTTTTTATGACTAAAATTGATATATATATATTAACATCCGTATGGTTGGATCTTCGAAAAAATTATTTTAAAAATTAATCTTGTAATTTGAGAACGAGTTTCGTTGTCGGAATAGGTACTTTTACCAGATATTTCTAATCCTGACATGCAAGATGTATTTCAAAGTTTTTAATAATTTTTTCATATGACTAAAATTGATATATCTTAACATCCGTATGGTTGGATCGTCAAAAAAATCATTTTAAAAATTAATCTTGTAAATCGGGAATGAGTCTGGTTGTCGGGAAGGGTAATTTTACAGGATTTTTCTAATCCTGACATGCAAGATGGATTTCAAATTTTTTAATAGTTTTTCTTATGACTAAAATTGATATATCTTAACATCTGTATGGTTGGATAATCGAAAAAATTATTTTAAAAATTAATCTTGTAAATCGGGAATGAGTCTGGTTGTCGGGATGGGTAATTTTACAGGATTTTTCTAATCCTGACATGCAAGATGGATTTCAAATTTTTCATAATTTTTTCTTATGACTAAAATTGATATATCTTAACATCCGTATGGTTGGATCATCTAAAAAATCAATTTAAAAATTAATCTTGTAAATCTGGAACGAGTCTCGTTGTTGGGAGGGGTAATTTTACAGGATTTTTTTTAATCCTGACATGCAAGATGAATTTCAAATTTTTTAACAATTTTTTTATGACTAAAATTGATATATATTAACATCCGTATGGTTGGATCATCGAAAAAATTATTTTAAAAATTAATCTTGTAATTTGAGAACGAGTTTCGTTGTCGGAAGAGGTACTTTTACCAGATATTTCAAATCCTGACATGCAAGATGTATTTCAAAGTTTTTAATAATTTTTTCATATGACTAAAATTGATATATCTTAACATCCGTATGGTTGGATCGTTGAAAAAATCATTTTAAAAATTAATCTTGTAAATCTGGAACGAGTCTCGTTGTTGGGAGTGGTAATTTTACAGGATTTTTTTTAATCCTCACATGCAAGATGAATTTCAAATTTTTTAATAATTTTTTTATGACTAAAATTGATATATATTAACATCCGTACGGTTGGATCGTGGAAAAAATTATTTTAAAAATTAATCTTGTAATTTGAGAACGAGTTTCGTTGTCGGGAGAGGTACTTTTACCAGATATTTCTAATCCTGACATGCAAGATGAATTTCAAAGTTTTTAATAATTTTTTCATATGACTAAAATTGATATATCTTAACATCCGTATGGTAGGATCATCGAAAAAATTCTTCAAAAAATTAATCTTGTAAATCGGGAACGAGTCTCGTTGTTGGGAGGGGTAATTTTATAGGATTTTCCAAATCCTGACATGCAAGATGTATTCAAATTTTTTAATAATTTTTTCTTATGACTAAAATTGATATATCTTAACATCCGTATGGTTGGATCATCGAAAAAATCAGTTTAAAAATTAATCTTGTAAATCGGGAACGAGTCTGGTTGTCGGGAGAGGTAATTTTACAGGATTTTTCTAATCCTCACATGCAAGATGGATTTCAAATTTTTTAATAATTTTTTCTTATGACTAAAATTGATATATCTTAACATCCGTATGGTTGTATCGTCGGAAAAATCATTTTCAAAATTAATCTTGTAAATCGGGAACGAGTCTGGTTGTCGGGAGAGGTAATTTCACAGGAATTTTCTAATCCTGATAGCAAGATGGATTTCAAATTTTTTAATAATTTTTTCTTATGACTAAAATTGATATATCTTAACATCCGTACAGTTAGATCATCAAAAAAATTATTTTAAAAATTAATCTTGTAAATCGGGAACGAGTCTCGTTGTTGGGAGGGGTAATTTTATAGGATTTTTCTAATCCTGACATGCAAGATGTATTTCAAATTTTTTAATAATTTTTCTTATGACTAAAATTGATATATATTAACATCCGTATGGTTGGATCGTCGAAAAAATCATTTTAAAAATTAATCTTGTAAATCGGTAATGAGTCTGGTTGTCGGGAGGGGTAATTTTACAGGATTTTTCTAATCCTGACATGCAAGATGGATTTCAAATTTTTCATAATTTTTTCTTATGACTAAAATTGATATATCTTAACATCCGTATGGTTGGATCATCTAAAAAATCATTTTAAAAATTAATCTTGTAAATCTGGAACGAGTCTCGTTGTTGGGAGGGGTAATTTTACAGGATTTTTTTTAATCCTGACATGCAAGATGAATTTCAAATTTTTTAATAATTTTTTTATGACTAAAATTGATATATATATATTAACATCCGTATGGTTGGATCTTCGAAAAAATTATTTTAAAAATTAATCTTGTAATTTGAGAACGAGTTTCGTTGTCGGAACAGGTACTTTTACCAGATATTTCTAATCCTGACATGCAAGATGTATTTCAAAGTTTTTAATAATTTTTTCATATGACTAAAATTGATATATCTTAACATCCGTATGGTTGGATCGTCGAAAAAATCATTTTAAAAATTAATCTTGTAAATCGGGAATGAGTCTGGTTGTCGGGAAGGGTAATTTTACAGGATTTTTCTAATCCTGACATGCAAGATGGATTTCAAATTTTTTAATAGTTTTTCTTATGACTAAAATTGATATATCTTAACATCCGTATGGTTGGATCATCGAAAAAATTATTTTAAAAATTAATCTTGTAAATCGGGAATGAGTCTGGTTGTCGGGAGGGGTAATTTTACAGGATTTTTCTAATCCTGACATGCAAGATGGATTTCAAATTTTTCATAATTTTTTCTTATGACTAAAATTGATATATCTTAACATCCGTATGGTTGGATCATCTAAAAAATCATTTTAAAAATTAATCTTGTAAATCTGAAACGAGTCTCGTTGTTGGGAGGGGTAATTTTACAGGATTTTTTTTAATCCTGACATGCAAGATGAATTTCAAATTTTTTAATAATTTTTTTATGACTAAAATTGATATATATATATATATTAACATCCGTATGGTTGGATCTTCGAAAAAATTATTTTAAAAATTAATCTTGTAATTTGAGAACGAGTTTCGTTGTCGGAACAGGTACTTTTACCAGATATTTCTAATCCTGACATGCAAGATGTATTTCAAAGTTTTTAATAATTTTTTCATATGACTAAAATTGATATATCTTAACATCCGTATGGTTGGATCGTCGAAAAAATCATTTTAAAAATTAATCTTGTAAATCGGGAATGAGTCTGGTTGTCGGGAAGGGTAATTTTACAGGATTTTTCTAATCCTGACATGCAAGATGGATTTCAAATTTTTTAATAGTTTTTCTTATGACTAAAATTGATATATCTTAACATCCGTATGGTTGGATCATCGAAAAAATTATTTTAAAAATTAATCTTGTAAATCGGGAATGAGTCTGGTTGTCGGGAGGGGTAATTTTACAGGATTTTTCTAATCCTGACATGCAAGATGGATTTCAAATTTTTCATAATTTTTTCTTATGACTAAAATTGATATATCTTAACATCCGTATGGTTGGATCATCTAAAAAATCATTTTAAAAATTAATCTTGTAAATCTGGAACGAGTCTCGTTGTTGGGAGGGGTAATTTTATAGGATTTTTCTAATCCTGACATGCAAGATGTATTTCAAATTTTTTAATAATTTTTCTTATGACTAAAATTGATATATCTTAACATCCGTATGGCTGGATCGTCGAAAAAATCATTTTAAAAATTAATCTTGTAAATCGGTAATGAGTCTGGTTGTCGGGAGGGGTAATTTTACAGGATTTTTCTAATCCTGACATGCAAGATGGATTTCAAATTTTTCATAATTTTTTCTTATGACTAAAATTGATATATCTTAACATCCGTATGGTTGGATCATCTAAAAAATCATTTTAAAAATTAATCTTGTAAATCTGGAACGAGTCTCGTTGTTGGGAGGGGTAATTTTACAGGATTTTTTTTAATCCTGACATGCAAGATGAATTTCAAATTTTTTAATAATTTTTTTATGACTAAAATTGATATATATATTAACATCCGTATGGTTGGATCTTCGAAAAAATTATTTTAAAAATTAATCTTGTAATTTGAGAACGAGTTTCGTTGTCGGAACAGGTACTTTTACCAGATATTTCTAATCCTGACATGCAAGATGTATTTCAAAGTTTTTAATAATTTTTTCATATGACTAAAATTGATATATCTTAACATCCGTATGGTTGGATCGTCGAAAAAATCATTTTAAAAATTAATCTTGTAAATCGGGAATGAGTCTGGTTGTCGGGAAGGGTAATTTTACAGGATTTTTCTAATCCTGACATGCAAGATGGATTTCAAATTTTTTAATAGTTTTTCTTATGACTAAAATTGATATATCTTAACATCCGTATGGTTGGATCATCGAAAAAATTATTTTAAAAATTAATCTTGTAAATCGGGAATGAGTCTGGTTGTCGGGAGGGGTAATTTTACAGGATTTTTCTAATCCTGACATGCAAGATGGATTTCAAATTTTTCATAATTTTTTCTTATGACTAAAATTGATATATCTTAACATCCGTATGGTTGGATCATCTAAAAAATCATTTTAAAAATTAATCTTGTAAATCTGGAACGAGTCTCGTTGTTGGGAGGGGTAATTTTACAGGATTTTTTTTAATCCTGACATGCAAGATGAATTTCAAATTTTTTAATAATTTTTTTATGACTAAAATTGATATATATATATTAACATCCGTATGGTTGGATCTTCGAAAAAATTATTTTAAAAATTAATCTTGTAATTTGAGAACGAGTTTCGTTGTCGGAACAGGTACTTTTACCAGATATTTCTAATCCTGACATGCAAGATGTATTTCAAAGTTTTTAATAATTTTTTCATATGACTAAAATTGATATATCTTAAAATCCGTATGGTTGGATCGTCGAAAAAATCATTTTAAAAATTAATCTTGTAAATCGGGAATGAGTCTGGTTGTCGGGAAGGGTAATTTTACAGGATTTTTCTAATCCTGACATGCAAGATGGATTTCAAATTTTTTAATAGTTTTTCTTATGACTAAAATTGATATATCTTAACATCCGTATGGTTGGATCATCGAAAAAATTATTTTAAAAATTAATCTTGTAAATCGGGAATGAGTCTGGTTGTCGGGAGGGGTAATTTTACAGGATTTTTCTAATCCTGACATGCAAGATGGATTTCAAATTTTTCATAATTTTTTCTTATGACTAAAATTGATATATCTTAACATCCGTATGGTTGGATCATCTAAAAAATCATTTTAAAAATTAATCTTGTAAATCTGGAACGAGTCTCGTTGTTGGGAGGGGTAATTTTATAGGATTTTTCTAATCCTGACATGCAAGATGTATTTCAAATTTTTTAATAATTTTTCTTATGACTAAAATTGATATATCTTAACATCCGTATGGCTGGATCGTCGAAAAAATCATTTTAAAAATTAATCTTGTAAATCGGTAATGAGTCTGGTTGTCGGGAGGGGTAATTTTACAGGATTTTTCTAATCCTGACATGCAAGATGGATTTCAAATTTTTCATAATTTTTTCTTATGACTAAAATTGATATATCTTAACATCCGTATGGTTGGATCATCTAAAAAATCATTTTAAAAATTAATCTTGTAAATCTGGAACGAGTCTCGTTGTTGGGAGGGGTAATTTTACAGGATTTTTTTTAATCCTGACATGCAAGATGAATTTCAAATTTTTTAATAATTTTTTTATGACTAAAATTGATATATATATTAACATCCGTATGGTTGGATCTTCGAAAAAATTATTTTAAAAATTAATCTTGTAATTTGAGAACGAGTTTCGTTGTCGGAACAGGTACTTTTACCAGATATTTCTAATCCTGACATGCAAGATGTATTTCAAAGTTTTTAATAATTTTTTCATATGACTAAAATTGATATATCTTAACATCCGTATGGTTGGATCGTCGAAAAAATCATTTTAAAAATTAATCTTGTAAATCGGGAATGAGTCTGGTTGTCGGGAAGGGTAATTTTACAGGATTTTTCTAATCCTGACATGCAAGATGGATTTCAAATTTTTTAATAGTTTTTCTTATGACTAAAATTGATATATCTTAACATCCGTATGGTTGGATCATCGAAAAAATTATTTTAAAAATTAATCTTGTAAATCGGGAATGAGTCTGGTTGTCGGGAGGGGTAATTTTACAGGATTTTTCTAATCCTGACATGCAAGATGGATTTCAAATTTTTCATAATTTTTTCTTATGACTAAAATTGATATATCTTAACATCCGTATGGTTGGATCATCTAAAAAATCATTTTAAAAATTAATCTTGTAAATCTGGAACGAGTCTCGTTGTTGGGAGGGGTAATTTTACACGGATTTTTTTTAATCCTGACATGCAAGATGAATTTCAAATTTTTTAATAATTTTTTATGACTAAAATTGATATATATATATTAACATCCGTATGGTTGGATCTTCGAAAAAATTATTTTAAAAATTAATCTTGTAATTTGAGAACGAGTTTCGTTGTCGGAACAGGTACTTTTACCAGATATTTCTAATCCTGACATGCAAGATGTATTTCAAAGTTTTTAATAATTTTTTCATATGACTAAAATTGATATATCTTAAAATCCGTATGGTTGGATCGTCGAAAAAATCATTTTAAAAATTAATCTTGTAAATCGGGAATGAGTCTGGTTGTCGGGAAGGGTAATTTTACAGGATTTTTCTAATCCTGACATGCAAGATGGATTTCAAATTTTTTAATAGTTTTTCTTATGACTAAAATTGATATATCTTAACATCCGTATGGTTGGATCATCGAAAAAATTATTTTAAAAATTAATCTTGTAAATCGGGAATGAGTCTGGTTGTCGGGAGGGGTAATTTTACAGGATTTTTCTAATCCTGACATGCAAGATGGATTTCAAATTTTTCATAATTTTTTCTTATGACTAAAATTGATATATCTTAACATCCGTATGGTTGGATCATCTAAA
Source organism: Apium graveolens (assembly GCF_009905375.1). Taxonomy (NCBI): domain Eukaryota; kingdom Viridiplantae; phylum Streptophyta; class Magnoliopsida; order Apiales; family Apiaceae; genus Apium; species Apium graveolens. The sequence goes on along the minus strand of NC_133649.1, from coordinate 24,791,158 downwards.
AAATCATTTTAAAAATTAATCTTGTAAATCTGGAACGAGTCTCGTTGTTGGGAGGGGTAATTTTACAGGATTTTTTTTAATCCTGACATGCAAGATGAATTTCAAATTTTTTAATAATTTTTTTATGACTAAAATTGATATATATATATTAACATCCGTATGGTTGGATCTTCGAAAAAATTATTTTAAAAATTAATCTTGTAATTTGAGAACGAGTTTCGTTGTCGGAACATGTACTTTTACCAGATATTTCTAATCCTGACATGCAAGATGTATTTCAAAGTTTTTAATAATTTTTTCATATGACTAAAATTGATATATCTTAAAATCCGTATGGTTGGATCGTCGAAAAAATCATTTTAAAAATTAATCTTGTAAATCGGGAATGAGTCTGGTTGTCGGGAAGGGTAATTTTACCGGATTTTTCTAATCCTGACATGCAAGATGGATTTCAAATTTTTTAATAGTTTTTCTTATGACTAAAATTGATATATCTTAACATCCGTATGGTTGGATCATCGAAAAAATTATTTTAAAAATTAATCTTGTAAATCGGGAATGAGTCTGGTTGTCGGGAGGGGTAATTTTACAGGATTTTTCTAATCCTGACATGCAAGATGGATTTCAAATTTTTCATAATTTTTTCTTATGACTAAAATTGATATATCTTAACATCCGTATGGTTGGATCATCTAAAAAATCATTTTAAAAATTAATCTTGTAAATCTGGAACGAGTCTCGTTGTTGGGAGGGGTAATTTTATAGGATTTTTCTAATCCTGACATGCAAGATGTATTTCAAATTTTTAATAATTTTTCTTATGACTAAAATTGATATATCTTAACATCCGTATGGCTGGATCGTCGAAAAAAATCATTTTAAAAATTAATCTTGTAAATCGGTAATGAGTCTGGTTGTCGGGAGGGGTAATTTTACAGGATTTTTCTAATCCTGACATGCAAGATGGATTTCAAATTTTCATAATTTTTTCTTATGACTAAAATTGATATATCTTAACATCCGTATGGTTGGATCATCTAAAAAATCATTTTAAAAATTAATCTTGTAAATCTGGAACGAGTCTCGTTGTTGGGAGGGGTAATTTTACAGGATTTTTTTTAATCCTGACATGCAAGATGAATTTCAAATTTTTTAATAATTTTTTTATGACTAAAATTGATATATATATATTAACATCCGTATGGTTGGATCTTCGAAAAAATTATTTTAAAAATTAATCTTGTAATTTGAGAACGAGTTTCGTTGTCGGAACATGTACTTTTACCAGATATTTCTAATCCTGACATGCAAGATGTATTTCAAAGTTTTTAATAATTTTTTCATATGACTAAAATTGATATATCTTAAAATCCGTATGGTTGGATCGTCGAAAAAATCATTTTAAAAATTAATCTTGTAAATCGGGAATGAGTCTGGTTGTCGGGAAGGGTAATTTTACAGGATTTTTCTAATCCTGACATGCAAGATGGATTTCAAATTTTTTAATAGTTTTCTTATGACTAAAATTGATATATCTTAACATCCGTATGGTTGGATCATCGAAAAAATTATTTTAAAAATTAATCTTGTAAATCGGGAATGAGTCTGGTTGTCGGGAGGGGTAATTTTACAGGATTTTTCTAATCCTGACATGCAAGATGGATTTCAAATTTTTCATAATTTTTTCTTATGACTAAAATTGATATATCTTAACATCCGTATGGTTGGATCATCTAAAAAATCATTTTAAAAATTAATCTTGTAAATCTGGAACGAGTCTCGTTGTTGGGAGGGGTAATTTTATAGGATTTTTCAAATCCTGACATGCAAGATGTATTTCAAATTTTTTAATAATTTTTCTTATGACTAAAATTGATATATCTTAACATCCGTATGGCTGGATCGTCGAAAAAATCATTTTAAAAATTAATCTTGTAAATCGGTAATGAGTCTGGTTGTCGGGAGGGGTAATTTTACAGGATTTTTCTAATCCTGACATGCAAGATGGATTTCAAATTTTTCATAATTTTTTCTTATGACTAAAATTGATATATCTTAACATCCGTATGGTTGGATCATCTAAAAAATCATTTTAAAAATTAATCTTGTAAATCTGGAACGAGTCTCGTTGTTGGGAGGGGTAATTTTACAGGATTTTTTTTAATCCTGACATGCAAGATGAATTTCAAATTTTTTAATAATTTTTTATGACTAAAATTGATATATATATTAACATCCGTATGGTTGGATCTTCGAAAAAATTATTTTAAAAATTAATCTTGTAATTTGAGAACGAGTTTCGTTGTCGGAACAGGTACTTTTACCAGATATTTCTAATCCTGACATGCAAGATGTATTTCAAAGTTTTTAATAATTTTTTCATATGACTAAAATTGATATATCTTAACATCCGTATGGTTGGATCGTCGAAAAAATCATTTTAAAAATTAATCTTGTAAATCGGGAATGAGTCTGGTTGTCGGGAAGGGTAATTTTACAGGATTTTTCTAATCCTGACATGCAAGATGGATTTCAAATTTTTTAATAGTTTTTCTTATGACTAAAATTGATATATCTTAACATCCGTATGGTTGGATCATCGAAAAAATTATTTTAAAAATTAATCTTGTAAATCGGGAATGAGTCTGGTTGTCGGGAGGGGTAATTTTACAGGATTTTTCTAATCCTGACATGCAAGATGGATTTCAAATTTTTCATAATTTTTTCTTATGACTAAAATTGATATATCTTAACATCCGTAATGGTTGGATCATCTAAAAAATCATTTTAAAAATTAATCTTGTAAATCTGGAACGAGTCTCGTTGTTGGGAGGGGTAATTTTACAGGATTTTTTTTAATCCTGACATGCAAGATGAATTTCAAATTTTTTAATAATTTTTTTATGACTAAAATTGATATATATATATTAACATCCGTATGGTTGGATCTTCGAAAAAATTATTTTAAAAATTAATCTTGTAATTTGAGAACGAGTTTCGTTGTCGGAACAGGTACTTTTACCAGATATTTCTAATCCTGACATGCAAGATGTATTTCAAAGTTTTTAATAATTTTTTCATATGACTAAAATTGATATATCTTAACATCCGTATGGTTGGATCGTCGAAAAAATCATTTTAAAAATTAATCTTGTAAATCGGGAATGAGTCTGGTTGTCGGGAAGGGTAATTTTACAGGATTTTTCTAATCCTGACATGCAAGATGGATTTCAAATTTTTAATAGTTTTTCTTATGACTAAAATTGATATATCTTAACATCCGTATGGTTGGATCATCGAAAAAATTATTTTAAAAATTAATCTTGTAAATCGGGAATGAGTCTGGTTGTCGGGAGGGGTAATTTTACAGGATTTTTCTAATCCTGACATGCAAGATGGATTTCAAATTTTTCATAATTTTTTCTTATGACTAAAATTGATATATCTTAACATCCTGTATGGTTGGATCATCTAAAAAATCATTTTAAAAATTAATCTTGTAAATCTGGAACGAGTCTCGTTGTTGGGAGGGGTAATTTTATAGGATTTTTCTAATCCTGACATGCAAGATGTATTTCAAATTTTTAATAATTTTTCTTATGACTAAAATTGATATATCTTAACATCTGTATGGTTGGATCGTCGAAAAAATCATTTAAAAATTAATCTTGTAAATCGGTAATGAGTCTGGTTGTCGAGAGGGGTAATTTTACAGGATTTTTCTAATCCTGACATGTAAGATGGATTTCAAATTTTTCATAATTTTTTCTTATGACTAAAATTGATATATCTTAACATCCGTATGGTTGGATCATCGAAAAAAATCATTTTAAAAAATTAATCTTGTAAATCGGGAACGAGTCTGGTTGTCGGGAGAGGTAATTTTACAGGATTTTTCTAATCCTCACATGCAGATGGATTTCAAATTTTTTAATAATTTTTTCTTATGACTAAAATTGATATATCTTAACATCCGTATGGTTGTATCGTCGGAAAAATCATTTTCAAAATTAATCTTGTAAATCGGGAACGAGTCTGGTTGTCGGGAGAGGTAATTTCACAGGAATTTTCTAATCCTGATATGCAAGATGGATTTCAAATTTTTTAATAATTTTTTCTTATGACTAAAATTGATATATCTTAACATCCGTACAGGTTGATCGTCGAAAAAAATTATTTTAAAAATTAATCTTGTAAATCGGAACGAGTCTCGTTGTTGGGAGGGGTAATTTTATAGGATTTTTCTAATCCTGACATGCAAGATGTATTTCAAATTTTTTAATAATTTTTCTTATGACTAAAACTGATATATCTTAACATCCGTATGGTTGGATCGTCGAAAAAATCATTTTAAAAATTAATCTTGTAAATCGGTAATGAGTCTGGTTGTCGGGAGGGGTAATTTTACAGGATTTTTCTAATCCTGACATGCAAGATGGATTTCAAATTTTCATAATTTTTTCTTATGACTAAAATTGATATATCGTAACATCCGTATGGTTGGATCATCTAAAAAATCATTTTAAAAATTAATCTTGTAAATCTGGAACGAGTCTCGTTGTTGGGAGGGGTAATTTTACAGGATTTTTTTTAATCCTGACATGCAAGATGAATTTCAAATTTTTTAATAATTTTTTATGACTAAAATTGATATATATATTAACATCCGTATGGTTGGATCTTCGAAAAAATTATTTTAAAAATTAATCTTGTAATTTGAGAACGAGTTTCGTTGTCGGAACAGGTACTTTTACCAGATATTTCTAATCCTGACATGCAAGATGTATTTCAAAGTTTTTTAATAATTTTCATATGACTAAAATTGATATATCTTAACATCCGTATGGTTGGATCAGTCGGAAAAAATCATTTAAAAATTAATCTTGTAAATCGGGAATGAGTCTGGTTGTCGGGAGGGGTAATTTTACAGGATTTTTCTAATCCTGACATGCAAGATGGATTTCAAATTTTTAATAGTTTTTCTTATGACTAAAATTGATATATCTTAACATCCGTATGGTTGGATCATCGAAAAAAATTCATTTTAAAAATTAATCTTGTAAATCGGGAATGAGTCTGGTTGTCGGGAGGGGTATTTTACAGATTTTTCTAATCCTGACATGCAAGATGGATTTCAAATTTTTCATAATTTTTTCTTATGACTAAATTGATATATCTTAACATCTGTATGGTTGGATCATCTAAAAAATCATTTTAAAATTAATCTTGTAAATCTGGAACGAGTCTCGTTGTTGGGAGGGGTAATTTATAGGATTTTTCTAATCCTGACATGCAAGATGTATTTCAATTTTTTAATAATTTTTCTTATGACTAAAATTGATATATCTTACATCCGTATGGTTGGATCGTCGAAAAAATCATTTTAAAAATTAATCTTGTAAATCGGTAATGAGTCTGGTTGTCGAGAGGGGTAATTTTACAGGATTTTTCTAATCCTGACATGCAGATTGGATTTCAAATTTTTTCATAATTTTTTCTTATGACCTAAAATTGATATATCTTAACCATCCGTATGGTTGGATCAATCGAAAAAATCATTTTACAAATTAATCTTGTAAATCGGGAACGATCTGGTTGTCGGGAGAGTAATTTAAACAGGATTTTTCTAATCCTCCTGCA